>NC_084981.1:27297691-27320191 GCF_963691925.1 Scomber scombrus
AAAAATGAGGTATTAATTCATTTAAATAAGGCCTATTGACCATAATCTCCAAAAAGATATGTGTAAAACCTGTGGAAATAAGTTGGAAATAAGTTGGAATTGGAGGACAAAAATGATAGTCACTCAACAGGAAGTGAACAGGAGGGTTTAACTTAATCTTTTTTTGTCTGATTTTCTCTCTTGACTTGCAGTTCCACCCTTGTTCCAGCATTTCTGTTAAACTAAGCCTAACATGTACTGCAGCTGCCTCCATATTTCACACAGAGATTAAAATTAAAATGAGAATAAATCTTAAATTTGATGCATAAACTCCTTCCCCTCCCTCTCCTCTCTCTTTCCTCCCTCACAGTAACCTCACTTTGTCCGGGGACGGCCCGAGCTGGAGGCTGATGACGGCTCTCAGACTGCTGTCCCTGCCACAAACACTGTAGTAAGACCAAAATGCACACACACACACACACACACACACACACACACACACACACACACACACACACACACACACACACACACACGTTGAATCACACTGTGCTAAAGGGTAGATCAACTTTCTTATTTACCTCCTTCAGATTGGTTAGCTTGTGTGTCTTGGCTGTGTATGTGTATATAACTGAGTCATGGGATGTGTGTGTGTGTGTGTGTGTGCGTGCGTGTGTGTGTGTGTGTGTGTGTGTGTGTGTGTGTGTGTGTTGGTTTTCGTAGTCAGCAGTGGAAGGCGGTGTTGCTCGGCCAGGCGCTGTGTGAAGAGAGGGAGCGGTGGAGCGTTCAGACAGCTCAGACTCTGTGTCATCGACTGTTACACGACACACACAGAGCTCTGGAAAAGGTACACACACACACACACACACACACACACACTCCACGAACTATCTGTTTTCTCCTGAAGGAACACACTTATTAAGACTTTTGTGTGTGTGTGTGTGTATGTGTATGTGTATGTGTGTGTGTGTGTGTGTGTGTGTGTGTGTGTGTGTGTGTGTGTCTGTGTGTCTGTGTGTCTGTGTGTGTGTGTAGATTTCCGTTCTTCTCCAGCGGTGCGACCAGTCAGTCAGGGAGCAGCTGGAGGTGGTGAGGTCATTGCGACAGGAGGAGAAGTGCATCCTGGGAAGCTGTCTGGAGACACTGCAAGGCTCGCGGAGACAGTCGGACGACACGTTGTCATGCCAACCGGCTGTCGACGCTGTGAGCTGACACGTGATTGGTGCTCCGGTCTGTCGTTCGATGTAATAATAAGCCACGTGATTGGCTGTCCTGCTCGCCAACCAGTCTGACTGATAGAAGCAGCGGGATGTCCTGACGTCCTGCAACCAGCTGATCACAGGTTTGATGGATCTAGATCTTCAGTGTGCCTTCAGCCTTTTTTTGGGAGGAAGGAAGGATAATGTAGACAGGAAACAAAGAGGGGGAGATGGCTATGACGTTACCTGGACTGAATTTTCACATCTGGTAACTCTGCCTTCTCATCATGCATTCAAGCATCATATAAAAACTGTTTCATGTTGTTCGTTGTTTTAAATCAAGTTTTATACCTCTCATCTTTCTCAGATCAATATATGAATGATTTAAATATGATCGTTCTATGTATTCATTATTTTTTCAATTGTATTCTGGTCAGGGTGGAAAAAAACCTCTGAAACAGCAGGAAAAAAATCAGAATTCCAGAAAATTAGAAAGTTATCTAGTGGGCCAGATTAGACCCCTTGGCAGGCCGGTTCTGGCCTACGGGCCATATGTTTGACACCCCTGACCTAGATGGGTTAGGTAATCTTCCTGGACGTTGCAGTCGTGTGAACTGAATTTTCACATTATCCAAATTTACAAGATAAACTTCATCTGGTAACTCTGCCTTCTCATCATGCATTCAAGCATCATGTAAAACTGTTGTTCATTATTTTAAATAGTTTTATACTTCTGATTGTTTAATGTGTTTTTATGTAACTTTATGACACTTATTTATTCTGCCATGTCTCCTATTTAAAGGAGAGAGACTTCCTGGTTAAATAAAAACTTTAGATATGCAGAAAGTTTGCAGCAGTTTATCAATGGATGAAAAAGGAAAAACAATGGTGCACTAAATATAATTGTTAACTATTTTAGCCTTTTGGACTCGCCTTGAAAGTGTGTGAGTGTGACAGAAAAGAGGAAAACAGCACATTAGAGAAAGATTTGGCCAAGATGATTAATGATATGTCAGTAATGTACTTTCACAAAATGTAATACAGTAAAAACAGAGAGAAACATTTTCTTATCATTTCCATTCAAGGATTTTTATTCAATATTTATTTCAAGTAAAAAAAACTAAATCTGCAACATACAATCCGATACACTCAGAGACAATAACATAATAATCACAGTTGCTGTTTTTACTGTAATTTGGATGCAAAACCTTCAATTGTGAATGTTTTTAAATTTTAAAAAAGCCACATGAATTCAGACATATTTAAAGGCTAATAAAGTGTAATTAAAAAATAAAAACATGGGTGTGAATGTGCTTAAATGTGTCTGTATTTGAGAGAAACACAAAGAAAAAACGACAGTATTCCTCTGCAGTAAACTAGAGACTGGAAACATCACCATGACATCTTCTTGTGATCCCTGCAGTGCATGCTGGGACAGATTTCACCGCCTTACCCCTTCCCAAAAGAGAAAAAAAAAAAAACCCATGTTATCTGCAGACAGGACTGACCCCATTGACTTGTTATCTGCAGCAGCGTCCCTGCAGAGTTTCTGTATTTTGGTCACAGTTGAATGACAGCCTTTTTCTTCTGGTTACGCTGCACGGTCTCCATGGTAACTGTGGCTTCATAGAGCGGGACGGCCTCTTCGGGTTGAGGTCTGAAGAGACATTTTGGAAACAGACAGACTAGCTGATCAAATTTGATTAGTTTTAACTACGACAAGTTAAAATGATAGTTTAACGTCTATAAATGACGATGAGCTTTGTTAAAGGACGAGTTCACCATTTTTCAAGCTTTCTTCTGTGCAAAAATGTGTTTAAAAGTTGATCTGAAGCTAATATGAAGCTTCAGTCGTCCAAAATGAGTCAAATCAAGTAGATATCTTTCATGTTACAGTGTTTTTAGTGCCAAAGTTCCTCTTTTTGTTACTATACTTCCACCACAGCTCAACACTAAGAGGGAATCTGATGCTATAAAGACTGTAAATGTGTCAGATATCACTTGATATGACTAACTCACACTGATGAAGCTCAATAGAAGCTGATCATCTACTTTTAACCCTCCTGTTGTCCTCGAGTCAAGGAAGAAGGAAGGGAGGAAGGAAGGGAGGGAGGGAGGGAAGGAAGGAAGGAAGGAAGGAAGGAGGGAGGGAGGGAGGGAGGGAGGGAGGGAGGAAGGAGGGAGGGAGGAAGGAAGGAAGGAAGGAAGGGAGGGAGGGAGGAAGGAAGGGGGGGGGAGGAAATGAAAGAGGAAGGAAGGAAAGGGGGGAGGAAGGAAGGAAGGAAAGGAGGTAAGGAAGGGGAGGGAGGGAGGAAGGGAAGGGAGGAAGGAAGGAAGGAAGGAAGGAAGGGAAACACTAAGAGGGAATTTGATGCTAAAAAGACAGTAAATGTGTCAGATATCACTTGATATGACTAACTCACACTGTTGAAGCTCAATAGAAGCTGATCATCTACTTTTAACCCTCCTGTTGTCCTCGAGTCAAGGAAGAAGGAAGGGAGGAAGGAAGGAAGGAAGGAAGGAAGGAAGGAAGGAAGGAAGGAAGGAGGGAGGGAGGGAGGGAGGAAGGAAGGAAGGAGGGAGGGAGGAAGGAAGGAAGGAAGGAAGGAAGGGAGGGAGGGAGGGAGGAAGGAGGGGGGGGAGGAAATGAAAGAGGAAGGAAGGAAAGGGGGGAGGAAGGAAGGAAGGAAAGGAGGTAAGGAAGGGGAGGGAGGAAGGGAAGGGAGGAAGGAAGGAAGGAAGGAAGGAAGGAAGGGAAACACTAAGAGGGAATTTGATGCTAAAAAGACTGTAAATGTGTCAGATATCACTTGATATGACTAACTCAGACTGATGAAGCTCAATAGAAGCTGATCATCTACTTTTAACCCTCCTGTTGTCCTCGAGTCAAGGAAGAAGGAAGGAAGGAAGGGAGGGAGGGAGGGAGGGAAGGAAGAAGGAAGGAATGAAGGAAGGAAGGAAGAAGGAAGGAAGGAGGGAGGGAGGAAGGAAGGGAGGGAGGGAGGGAGGAAGGAAAGAAGAAGGAAGGAAAGGGGGGAGGAAGGAAGGAAGGAAAGAAGGGAAGGAAGGAGGGAGGGAGGGAGGGAGGGAGGGAGGGAAGGAGGGAGGGAAGAGAGGAAGGAAGGAAGGAAGGAAGGAAGGAAGGGAAACACTAAGAGGGAATTTGATGCTAAAAAGACTGTAAATGTGTCAGATATCACTTGATATGACTAACTCAGACTGATGAAGCTCAATAGAAGCTGATCATCTACTTTTAAATGACTGTGTGGAAACACTGTAGATTTTGTCCTCCATCACTTTACATTGAAATCACATTTGAAGATCATTTAATAGTCAGTATGAACAGGAGGAATGATTACAGCCGAGAAAACCTCTTTCACTGCTCATATGGACACTTGACTGCTGCTTTAAGAACACTTGAAAAATTATGAACCTATCCTGTAAGTTTAAAAAAACATCACATCATCAAATTGTAGGATTTGGTGGGCACTGTGTAGGGCATTAAAACAAGGACGTGCACCTTTAAACTGATGATTAAGAGCAAAAAAAGAGAAAATATGAACACTTAAACGACTTAAATATATAACTGCATTTGTCTTGTTTATACGGAAGGTTTTGTATGAGTTTTAAAAGCAACAAGAAAACTATAGGAGCTTCAAATGAATGATAAAACAACACAGGATAGAAATTTATAGCAAGTCTCAGATCTGCGTTTGAATTACCTGAGCACTCCCGTTGACATCTTATCCACGATATCCTTCAGAATATCTGACACAAGACTGTTAAAGACCACACAAAGACTTTTTAAAAAGGAGACCCCGATGTTAATGTATGTAAATGTTAAGATTAACCGCCGTTAGCAGAGGATACGGAGATATCGTCCCTGCTGCGCCGACGAAGCCGTCCACACTTCAGGGTTGAGGAAAGTCACGGACGCTGATTTTAAGTAGAGTAATCTGCAGTCTGGAGGATCCAACTGTAAAAATAACACAAAGACACAGAGAGATGATACAACTGCTGTTAAACTGATCTATATTTATACTGTTTTCCCGTTTAATTCTGATCATTTAGACACTTTGTAGTCACAGTATTTACATATATGTTATATCAGACCTAAAGATTTCCAAAAGGACTGAAGATGTGATCAATAATGAATAATAAAAAAACATTAGTTTCCATCTTGATTGTTTCAATGCAATACTAATATTTGGCCAAAACCATAGACTGTATATAAAATGGACGTAACATCCGTGACGTCACCCATTGGTTTGTGGACTGCTGCTTGGAAGCCAATAGTTTCGGATCTGAGCAGCGCCATCTTGAACATTTTCGGTGCATGCTGGGAAAAATAAAAACACGGATTCTACTTATATGGGCATCAGGAGGAGCATGAGGCGCCCTCCTGAACCTGTGAACCAATCAACCTGTCAATCACGACGTAGCCACGCCCTAATGCATACCCTGCTTTATCGTCACATATAAAATCAGGGAGGCCAAAATGTCCCAAATGAACATCATACTGCATTGAAGAAGGCTTTAAACTAGCGATTGAGACCATAAACACATTTTGAAAACGTTTACTGAGGTTAGAAATCAAGTGAGAAGTTGGTGAATTCTCCATTGACTTGTATAGAGACGGAAGTCCTTTTGACACCAAAACGGTCGCCCCCTGGTGGCCTTTTGATAGAATGCAGTTTTAAGTTACTTCCGCGTCGGCCTCATTTCAGAGGACCGGAACTCCCCGCTTGGCCAAAACTCACTTTTTCTGTGCTGCATCTGTCTTGTTGTTGGCATATTTTTAGTTTAATTTATTTCCTTGAGGGACTATGTTAAAAAATAACAAGATACTATGTCATAATTATTACTTACTAAATTAAAATAATTAGGGCAATGTAACAGGGAATATACATGTTCGGACAAGTCAAAATAATGATTTATTAAGTCTAACATTTGATTTAATAAGTCAAAATTGTACTTCTGAAATACATCAATACAGTCGTTATCGTATTGGATTTATTTTTTAACTGAAGATTTTTGAAAGCCAGTGTGATTGTAAAATAATCAGTTTTAAAGAAGTTTTTATGTCCGACGCTGACTCACCTGCAGGCCTTGGTGGGATGTGACCCAGTGCCCCCCCACTCCCAACACGCTGATGATGTCATGCTTGTGTGGGAGGAGCTTCATCTCATCTCCTTCCTTGTTCTCTTGCAGACGCACTGCACACAAACACGCAGACATGTTTGACTTTCTGTTCAGCGGTGAAGTTTAAATCTTAACGAGATGAAGTGAATATAAAGCGTTTACCTCCTGAGTCTATGACTATATCCACTCCCAGTCCTCCTGTCTCCTCTAAAACCAGCGGCAGCAGGTCTGAGGGGTCCTTGTAGACCGGGATCACTCTGGCTGCACACACAAACACACAACCACATAATATCATGAGTCATTCTGATTATTAATGCATTTAAACATTGAAAAAACTGACTAAATATCATGTTTGCAAATCTATAAAATAAGATATTCCTTTATTAATCCCAACGTGGGGAAATGTACAGTATTGCAGCTGCAAGTGGAGAGTAAATATAGAAAGAGCTTTAATAAAAAAAAGAATAAGAACAATAAATAATAAGCAATAAAATACAATAGAAGCTAAAGAATATAGTAAAAAAAATATTAACATTATGTACAAGAGTAATATTGGTGTTGAATGATAATGTATAAATTCTTATAACACCAAATAATCTCATTATAAACTCATTAAATTGGTAGTTTTGATATTATCCACATGGTGGCAGCGTGTTTTAAATCATTTTTCATTAAAAAAAAGTTTAACATTTAAAGTTTAATTTTTCCTTTTTCAGTATTTAGTAAAAATAAGTTGTATTATGGGGTTACACTACTTTAATTTAACCAATCGCTTCACTTTTTCCCTCTTTTTTTTCAATTTTCGATCAATTTAAAATGACTAAAATATACTGCAACAATTTAAATCTGTCCTATAAATATTTACTTTCACTCATTTCTATATTAATTGTTATTTTGTTGTATCCCTGGGTAACACATCATCACATTACTTATGTAAAATAAACAAATATCATCACTGTGTAGCCGATATTACATTCACAAGATGCATCAAATTAAATGATTAAATAAAAAAATAAAAATTAGCCAGGTAAAAGTTTCATTTAGAGAGATTCTAACCAAGAGAGCAGCATAAACATTATAACAGCAGTAAACATAAACAAAACAGACAAATACAGCTGTAACATACTCCAGTTAATATGCAATATTTCAGCAGAAGGCGGAGGGGGCTGCTGAGGGTCGAAACCAAAGCAACACAAAGACGACGCATATCGATAATCATAGTTAAACAACTGCAATGTGCTGTAGAGGAGGGAAGAAAGCAAGCATGCAAGACAGAGACAGAAAGACAGAGACAGAGATCTCACCGACTAGAGGATCCTGAACACCTGAAGAAAACATGAAGAGGAAGGGAGAGGGAATATTGAAGAAGGAAGGAAAAGTAGTAAAGATTTAAAAAAAAAAGATTAAAAGAAGAATAAATAGTGTGATTTCTTAGAGAATGGATTTGAGGACATTGAGATTGGGTTTAAAGCATTATATTATATTACAGATGCTGTTATGGGTTTGATTATAATGATCCAGTTACAGACCTACACTCGGCCGAAGCTGCTCCAGGAATGTGTGTTGTTGCTGCGAGTGTGACGTCGTAAAAACCTTAACTCCATGGTAACAAGCCAGCTGGATGCACATCAGGCCGAAAGACTGAGGAAAGGAGAAGAGATGGGTTCAAAGACTGCAGTTTTTTGGGGTATTTACTGTATTAACCTTTGTGTCGTCCTCCTGGGTCAAATTGAGCCCGTCTGTTTTGACCCACCCTTCCTTCCTTCCTTCCTTCCTTCCTTCCTTCCTTCCTTCCTTCCTTCCTTCCTTCCTTCCTTCCTTCTCTCTTTCTTTCCTTCCTCTCTCTTTCCTTCCTTCCTTCTTTCCTTCCTCCACTCCTTTCTTCCTTCCTTCTGTCCTTCCTTCCTCCCTCCCTCCTTCTTTCCTTCCTTCTTCTTTTCCTTCCTCCCTCCCTCCCTCCCTCCTTCGTTCTCTCCTCCCTCCCTTCCCTCTTTCCTTTCCTTTCCTTCCTCCCTTCCCTCTTTCCTTTCCTTCCTCCCTTCCTTCCTTCCTTCTTTCCTTGCTTCTTCCTTACCTCCTCCCTTCCTTCCTTTCCCCCTCCCTCCTTTTCTTCCTTCTTCCTCCCTTCCTTCTTCCTCCCTCCCTCCTTTCCTTCCTCCTTTCCTTCCTTCCTTCTTCCTCCCTCCCTCCTTTCCTTCCTCCCTTCCTTCCTTCCATCTTCCTCCCTTCCTTCCTTGACTTGAGGACAACATTATGAAAGAAAGAAACCATGCAGCAGAATATCCCCTGATGTAGTCATGGATGATATATATAAGCTTGTTTGTTTTTTTTTACGTACACTGGCCCCGTCCAGAACCAGGAGTGTGTGTCCGGCTGCCATGTGAGCGTGTGTGTGTAGAGCGGTGTAAGCACAGAGTGCGTCACGCAGCGCTCCGGCAACACACACCGAGCTGAGCTTCTCCGGCTTCTGAACTGGAAAACAGACACAGAAACACACACAGAATATGTATTATTAGTATTATTTTATTTTTTAGCTATTGTTTTCCTTTTCTCTCTTTCTTATTTGTCTCGATATCATTGTCCTACAACTAGAACTACGACTACTACATCCTCAAAAATATGACAAAGTATCACATCTTAAATTTCTTAGTCAAATTAGAAAAAATAATAACATTTAAACGTGTTAATTTGGCTCACATCACTACAGAAAAACACACAGAGTTTGCTTCTCAAAATGAATTTAAAGGATTTTATTTAACTGTTTATTTATAGCGGACTGTGCACATTAATCAGCAATGAAACTGACACTTTAACAATGTAAATGTGTTCACAGCTGATTTAGACCCATAGTCTTATACTGTAAAACTTAAAATTGACAAATAGATATAAAAATGACAAAATATGAGGAAGAAAATGTGTCACATGTGTGTCTTTATACTAATAATCAGACGAGTATAAAACACTGCAAAGTAGTTAAAAGACTGTGTAAAGTGAATTCAGACATTTTATTCTAAACACATTAAATAGGTCATTAATGAATTTCTAAAAAAGGTGTAAAAAGCATTTCAACCATTTAGATTTGAATTGTGGAGCTATGCTTCAAAAACTGTGTTTTCAAAATATCTGTGTCTGGATTTAATGGGCATAAACCCGCCCTGATGCTGTAGAGGTATAAATACATTCAGCGCACACTACTACTACAGTCTACAGTTAGCCAGTTAGCTGAGTTAGCCGCCGAGCTAGCAGCCGAGTTAGCCGCCGAGCTAACCACTGAGTTAGCCACCGAGCTAGCCGCCGAGTTAGCCGCCGAGCTAGCAGCTGAGTTAGCAGCAGAAAGCTCTCAGGCCTAGCGTCCATGTTTCTGGTAGAGGTGGTGACTTTGATTGACAGGTAACACTTGGTAGGGGGCGGGGCTTCAGCGAACTCGGCGGCCACTCCCACAGCGTTTGGCAGAAGAGAAAGAGGCAGACTTTTACACAACTTTGAAGCCACGTCATTCATAAACACATATCTGAGTAGATTTTAAAACTAGTGTATGCATCATGGTGCATTATTTCCTTATTAACTCTCTAAAGATGTGCTGCTGTGAGATGGGACCACACAATCTCCTGCAGCTACTGTCACTGATGCCTTGATGATAAGTTACTATTCATGATGAAATTCCCCTTATTAAGCTGCTCTCAAGTGATTTGCCAACCACATAACGCACGGTGTAATCAATTCCTCTCCTTTCCCGTCGGCTTCAAAATGAAATCAGTCAGAAACTCCAGGTGAAAGAGTCGGGCCGGGAGGGATGGGGGAGGGGGGAGTCGCGGCTCTTTCGGTGCTTTTATTCGATTCTTTCACGCCGTCAGACCGTTTGATTTGAACTTTGAAGTGTATGAGGTGCAGATGAAAGGTGGTGGCAGAGCTTTCACTTAAAGAGAAACACTTTGCCTCACTTCTTCGGGGCAGAGATGAGAGGATTTGACCTGAACTGCATTTTCTTTTTCTTCTTCTTTTTCTTCATGAGCTGACATTATCACTCTGAAGCGAAAGTGGGATTTTGTAAAAAATTCGTAAAGGCGTCAAGCTGTGACTCTCAAGTGGTGACTTTGATCATTAGGAGAGAGTTCCTACATGTTGTTTGACTGGATTGTGAGACTTTGTGTTTGATGATAAAGGAAACTGCTCATTATAGGAATTAAGTGCTTATAATATAACCCTGTGTGTGTGTGTGTGTGTGTGTGTGTGTGTGTGTGTGTGTGTGTGTGTGTGTGTGTGTGTGTGTGTGTGTGTGTGTGTATATTTTACCTATATAGTGTTCATCCACATCAATGGTATCACAGAGTCCAGAGCAGGGAGAATCCAGAGGAAGAATACCTGCATTGTATCATGTGTTAGTGGTGATATGAACACTATTAAAAAGGCAATAACACCAGAGATGCAACAATCAATCAATCAACAACAACAAAAAATAGTGTCATAATCATTTGTGTCTTTTTTTTTTTAAAGGAAAAAATATCCAAATTGTCTGATATCAGCTTCTAAAATGTGACATTGATGTGATTGTTTAGTCCTCTATGACAGTAAAGTGAATGTCTTTGGGTTGTGGACCAAGGAAATCATTTGCAATTATTCTTTTTTATTATTTTATTAAGGATTCATCTGCTGATTATAATTATATCAATTAATTAATCACACAGTTAATACAATTCCCCAAAATGGAGATAAATGTCCGTCACAGTTTCCTTAAACCAAGATGATGTCATCAAATTGCCTTTTTTTGTTCAACAGTCCAAATTGAATTTATTATCACATAAGATGAAAAAAAGCAGCAAATCCTCACAAAGCTAGAGAATATTTGACACTTTTACTTAAAAAAATTCAAATTCATCGATTATTAAAATAGTTGCAGATTATTTTTCACTAACTGACTAATCGATCCATCTCCACAAAAACTTAAACAGGATTTATTGACTCAAGTATTTTATTTTTAGAGTTAACAATGAAACAGATTTGGGTGAAATTGACCTCTTTAATCAAGACATAAAAAAAAGGTGAATCACAATATCTCGATCTGAAAACTGTGTTAGAACAGAATAATTCAAGGTGGCAATAAATGACAATAATAAGTAATCATCCAGTTGTAGTTACAGATATTAGACTTTAATCATTTATCACATGTTCTGTCACATAATGTCAGAAATTCAGATCATTAAATGTTTCCTACCTACAACCTCGTCCTCCGGCTGGAAGAAGGCGACATTTGGACCCACTGAGGGGAAAAAAACCACATACCAGGTAAACCAACGCTGACAAAGATCTAATGAACACACTCATTATATATTTATATTATATTATATATATATACACATATATTCCTCATCATGCATCATGGACCACGAGTGTTTACTGTATTTGTGCGTTTACAACCTTGTAGGACGACGCCGGCCACCTCTCTGCCGACAGGAATGAAGTCTCTCTGGATCCCCAAATCATCGAGCAGCTGGAGACAAAGACAGAGGAGCAGAAAGGAGAGGAGTCTTCACTGATTGGTTGATTTCATTTCAGAGTTATTTAATACAGAGACTTTAATTTGCATGAAAATGAAGAAACAATACTGACATAATATAACTGTGTGGAAACAAGCAGCCTTTAAACTGTGTGTAAAGTGTAAGGCTATAAGTCACAATACTTCATTCACAGTGTAAGCTATATAATAACCTTTAATTATATGCAGTGTAATTACTAAATAGAAAAAGTTCAATAAAATCAAGAAATAAAAAAAATGAATAAAAACTCTTTATTATTATTATATTTTTTTTTTCATTTAAAAAAATGTTTATTTATGTATTTGTCCTCTCAGAAATATAAAAAAAATGCACTTTTAAATATTTGATAAATATTAAGATTGAATAATATATTTTTATATTTAAAAATATTACAATACAGACATTAATCATACATGTATGTGCAATGGTTAATTTAAAGTAATTGTAAATGTTTTGGGTTTATTTTAGTCTCTCGCTGCATATTCTTGTGTGTATCTGATTTAGTGTCAGTCTTCATATGTTGTTTGTACTCATAACTACAACATAACTACTAAAAAAACAATTTAACTGTGGAGTTCAGGAGGCAGCCGATTCACAGTATGATACATTTTTTATTAGATTTTGTCCTAATAGGTGTGTGCTTATTATTTGAGTTATATAATGGGATGTAAACACAGTCAGTTAATTGAACAACATGATTTCAGTTCATATTTCAGAAAACATCTAACACATAACATTTGATTAAACTGTTGTTGTTGTTGTTGTTGTTGTTGTTACCTTGAGGTCGACAGCGCTGAGTCCACACGCCTTCACCTGAACTCTGACCTGATGACTGTCTAACACCTCAGGGAGAGTCTGGAGAAAAACAGACACGTTAACTTCAGCTGAGGAGTCACGAAACAGCCGCACACAAAGTCTCAATTATCATAACTAATAGAACAGATATATAGTAATGCAAAAAGACACATAATAAGCAAAGATTATACTGTTTTATAAAACTACATGAGACCATTTACAAAGCTTTCCAGTCACTTTTTCATTTAAATCCCCCTTTTGAGCATATAAGTATAATATGAACATTAATGATAACACATGTTAAGAGCATATTAAAGTGTTCATTAATGCACAGTATCTGATAACTTACATTATAGTATTACAACTGTATTTTGTTATATTGTCATTCATTAAATATATATGCACCTTTTACATTTTTCTACATTTTAACCAAAAACACCAGAACATTAATGTCAATTATCTGTCAAATAAATCTTTTAAAACACATAAATCATCACAGTTAGCCAATAAGCAGAATATGAACAGTATTACTATAAACTATAACACAGTATAATATGGTTATAAGCAGATATAAAGGCATTTTAACTTCTATGAAGATATGTTTTATAGCATTACAACTGTGTTTTGCTATATTGTCATTCATTAAGTATATATGCACCTTCCTCCACATATGAGTGCCCACAGGAGGAGTTATACAGCAACATTATACTGTGTTTTAACTATTTAATAAATGTTTGCATGCTGCTTAGAAATGCTAATGAGTTACCATCTTTCCTATGTCTAAAGTAGAAAGCTGAAAGGCATCTTTTTTTAGTTGTGGAGCTGCACTAATTAGATAAAGCTAATTAAAAAGAGAAAGCACTGATATTATTAGCAGTAGTGTCCTGGTAGTAATAACACACAGGTGCATCCATCACTACTCTGCAGCAGCAGTGGTTTTAATGTATAATAATGTTAATTATGGACATATATAATGGACAAGAAACAACATGCAAACTCACCGTTTCCTGAATAATGAACTTGGTCTCAGCATCACTCACACCTGCTTTACAATATAAACCTTTCATGCTGTAAGTTTATGTAGAGACAGCTAGAAGATCTGAGCTATAAAGTAGAATAAATCCAGTTCATAGATGTGCAGTGTAGTCTTCGTTCATGGAGATGACAGTCAGCTGACTTCCTCTTCTTCTTCTTTTCTTGTTTACTTTTTTTTGCTGTTAAAGAAGTTCAACACTGCCAACTATTGGATGATATGGATTACTACATCATGCAACTATAATACAAACAAACTATACATAACACACAAATATCTAGATATCTGTCATATAAAATAAATATTTAAATAAATATATATATTTAATTATTATTATAATATAAATTATTTTAAATTCGTTACAGTTACTGAGAAAAAAATGTGTTTTTAAATAAAGTTACTGATGAAAATGATGATTACAAAGGAGGTTACATCTGAAGTCAGACCTTTAAGATTTTACTCAGGTGGGTTTTTTCCTCATTTTTTAGTATTTAACATGTTACTGAATACATATATTGCTGTTTTTAATTATTTGAAATCAATATATTTTTAATATTTAGTAAATAAATCATGATGTGGGCTTATTAGGAGCACATATGGACTTAAATGGAGTCACAGTACCAATTAAACCCACTTTATTCATCAAATATCTTTATTTTATATTCCAAAATCTACATGAACTAATGAATACATTTTCAAATGAGAGATAAATGTTGCTTTATAAGAAATGATCTCCCTTATAAATCATGTCAGTATCCATGAAAAACAGCTGGACTTAGATTTTGGTGCTTAATGGGAACATTTATCCTAACAGCTGAAAACATTGGTTAGAACATTAGAAAAGTCATCAAATGTAATAAGTTACATTACTCTGATTGAGTAGATGAAATAGTTACATTACTTATTACATTTTAAATAGAGTAACTGGACGACCTTTCATTCTTCACATGTACTAAATCATCCATATGCCTTCATATTGCATTTAAAATGTAGGTGGGTCAATGGCGTGATGTAACCCAGTGTCAATTGGTGTAACCAGTATTTTTTCATAAAAATCTGATTATATACAGGGGGAAAATGTGAATTAAAATGTGGAATAAATATAATCCACTTTTTGTCAAATTACTTTACAATTTAATTGTAAAAATACTTTTTTTTTCTCTTTTCATTTGATGTTTTAAAATGTAGTTATTATTTTCTTTTTATATATATTTTTTAAGTGAACTTAAATACACTGTAGGTGGATAAAATGTTTAATATTTATCATTCTCTTGTGGTTACACCATTTGACATTTTCACATCCAGTCTTACTTTGGGTAAAAAAATGGTGCAAATGTACATTTTAACAAACCTGATGCTGCTTTTAAAACTTTTTTTTTTTTTTGAAGATATGTTTGAATAGCTCATCTTTCCATCCCTTATTAGTCACTGACCCTGGTGTGTTTACATATCACAGTGTCAATTGGTGTAACCTGTATTCTTTCATGAAAAAAGTAAAAATAAATGTGAACTAAAATGTAGAATAAAAAAAATCCACTTTTGCAATGAAAAACTATGTTGTTGTTTTCTTTAGAAAAAAAATGTTTTTAGGGTATGTCCTGCTCAATATTGTCTTTAAAATCCAAATTTTAAATTATTATATTTTTTATAAGTGCACTTAAATACACTGTAGATAAAATGTTTAATATTTATCGTTATTTTGTGGTTACACTATCTGACATTTTCACAGTGCTCCTTTTCAACCCTTATTAGTCACTAACTGTGGTGTGTTTACATATCACAGCCGACAGGAGCGCTGCTAATCCATCACAGTCCCTGCAAACTCACCCTCTTCAAGTCATCGCGAGAATACACCAACACCCCGTTATATCTCCATTAGACATCTCGCGATACTTCAGGTGGTAGCGTTACCCCCATTTTCCAACTGTCCCTCAGTCGGTCAGAGGAGCACCACCACCGGAAAGACGGTTTACGGTGATAAAAAAAAACGGGGATTTACAGCATTATATTGGCTGCTTAGACACAGAGGGAGATACTTAACCTGGCATTTGACTATGGGATGCGAACTATGAGGTAAGAGCCGTGTGTTTTAGTTGAATGTGTGTGTGATGTGGAAGAATGACGTTAGCTCCTCACTGCTTAGCCTGCATGCTAACTGCTAGCACGGCAAGGTTTATCTTTTTTAATGTGTAACCCCTGGCAACAACTGTCTGACCTTAACTATAACAGCAGCCAGCCTAGTAAGGGGTGTGGTATTATTATTACAATGTAATACGACTTATAGGATGAGATATATGAGGTGGTATTGCAGTGCAGTCACTTAGTAACTAGTTAGCTGGTGTTGCTAATGTTAAATCACTGCATCTGTCTGTGACTCTAAGGTTTTTTTGGGGGGGGTTATTTTATTTTGTGGTATTGATACTGATAATGCTCGGGTAAAGGCAGAGAGACTTGCAGCAGTGTGGAGCCCGAAACCTGATGTGTTTAGTGCACAGCTGGTCATATATATGCAGCAGCTGTAATCCCTGTGACCGGTGTTTCGGGTTAAAGTGTGACCGTGTTACCTGGTGACTTTCAGCCTGAGTGACTGCAAGAAAATAAGCACTTTACTGTCATTGTATAGCACAACAAAAATTACTTCTAGAGGTGCATTTAAAACCCAATACATCAACCCATTGATACAGCTTAAATAAAGAATAAAGCGGATTAATCATGCAAAAATCCACAATATAGCAATGATGCCAGGCTCAGTAGTAGCATAGGTTATTATTAGATTAGATTGTACTTTATTAATCCCACAAAGGGGAGAGTCACTTGTAACAGCAGCAAAATAGGCAAAAATATAAAAAAAGATGTGTAATATACACTACAGGAAAGAAAGTGGGCATCCACAACAAACAGAAACCCTTAAACATATACAATAGACAAACAAACAATCAAAAACGAGGGCTAAACGAGTACTAAATGTAAAACAAGTGCTGAAAGTAAAGTGACCAGAATTTAAATAATATTGCACATGATAAGCAGTTTGTTAAATGTAAAATAAATATAGATATATATGGTGAGTAGTGGTGTAATTGAGAAAAGAAACTACAACATGTTCAGGTTGTGCAGGTGTTGTAGAGTCTGACAGCGGCTGGTTATTATTATTGCATAATGTAGTAAAGAGTGAATTACACATTACTAGGTTAGCTTGTGTTGCAGCTGTTTAAATACACCAACACAACATCTACAGTGTGGGGGGGTTTGTCTAAGTTAGCCCGAAACCTGATGTTTTTACTTCACAGCTGGTCATATATATGCAGCAGCTGTAATCCTGTGACCGGTGTTTTGGGTTAAAGTGTGACCGTGTTACCTGGTGACTTTCAGCCTGAGTGACTGCAAGCAACCAAGCACTTTATTGTCATTGTATAGCACAACGAAATTACTACACACAACCCTACCATCTGGAACAAACTCCCAGAAAACTACAGGTCTGCCTTTAAATCAACATTGAAGACTTTCATGTTTGCTGCTGCCTTTTATTATTTTGCTATTTTATATCTATTTATTTATGTCTGTTTTAGCTCTGGTTTCAGCTGCTTTATCTCTCTTTCGGATTTTATATTTTTTATATTTTAGCTTTAATTCTTTCTCTTGTTCTTTAAAAAAAAAAGTTTAAATTTGCTTTTTTATGTTCTCCTTTTGTACTAATATGTAAAGCACATTGAGTTGCCCTGTTGCTGAAATGTGCTATACAAATAAATGTGCCTTGCCTTGCCCAGAGGTGCATTTAAATACAAAAAATCCACAATATAGCAATGATGCCAGGCTCAGTAGTAGCATAGGTTATTATTATTATTGCACATGTAGTAAAGAGTGAATTACATATTACCGGTATAGCTTGTGTTGCAAGTCTTTTAAACACAAACACCACACCTACAGTAGACGTCCCTCCTAAAAAGCTTTATCTAATGTATCACTTTAATCTCTCCACAAACTGTACATGACTTTATTGTAAAATGTCTGTTCTGCAGACTCATTGCACAACCTCATGTTACCTTTGCTGCTATTTTAAGTGTGTAGTTGTGTGTCTTTATACACGTCCTTTATTTGTGTTAGAGCATTTTCTGGCCTGGAAGTAACAGAGTTTTATTCTAATGTGTGTGTGTGTGTGTGTGTGTGTGTGTGTGTGTGTGTGTGTGTGTGTGTGTGTGTGTGTGTGTGTGTGTGTGTGTGTGTGTGTGTGTGTGTGTGTGAGTACTAAGACATGACAATGAAATATTCTTGAGTCAATACTTGACTGTCTTTATTATCTACAGTAACATTTTACAAAGGTTAAATGATGCTCAGCAAGAAGCATTCACCTCTAATGTTTCCTATAATGTGCATTTTGAGTTTCACTATGAATGAAAAGTATGAAAAATTAAATATATTATTAGTATTATTATATTATATCAAGATTCAGTGTTTCCTCTCAAACAAGCTAACATTTCAATAAGATTAATTTCAGAACAATGAGTGAAGAAATGTGAATGCTTCTTGTTGAAACACTATTTAATTTACATACTGTAAAACATAAAAGGTCCACATGAATATATAAACTGTGTTGAACATTCAACTCAAGCTTTGTTTATTATCTACACTTGCAATTTACATCATTTAAATTGGACTCAGTAAGAAGCATTCACCTCTAATCGTGTGTTATAATGTGTCACTGGGGCTATAGCCCATTTTGGGATGTTATACAGTTACCCTTAAAAGGAAAGTGGATCATATTCCGCCAATTAAGCTGCTTTGTCACTGTGTACATAACTAAAAGTAAAGTTTGTGACCAGATATTGTGTTTAAGCTGTGTGATCAGCCTACCTTCTTCTCAATGTTTTCTATGTTATTAATGCTGTGTTTTGCACTTTGAGTTTCACTATGAATGAAAAGTGTGCTACAAATTCAATATGTTGTTATTACATGTATTGTTATTATATCATTCAGTCGTTCCTCTCAAACAATTTGATATTTAAAAAAAGATTAATTTCAGAAGAATGAGTGAAGAAATGCTTCTTGTTGGAAACACTACTTAGTTTACATACTGTAAAACAATAGAGGACATATATACATAGATATACAATTATATAGATAAATAATTCTACTTTTTTTGAAGTTTATACATTTTCAGTTTGTCAAAAAAGTGATGATTGAACTTCATGTTTATCACTGAGGTCGTACTAAGTGATGGTGGCGTACGGAGGTGTATTATACTGACTGGTGTTCCTAGTATTTTGCCCCCTCTCATGTATGTGTAATGCACAATATTAAGAACACCATTCAATATAATGCACACTAATACACCACCATCACCCCACTATATGACCTCAATAATTTACATAAAGCAGAATTATCACAACTGATGACAATTTAAGGTTATTAAGAGGACACTACCACCGTGCTCTGTTTCTTCTTCTTTTTTCTTTTAACAGCTGCCATCACTATGGCAACCACGGACGCGGTCACGGTCACCAGTTAACAGGGTCACTAGTTAAACAAAAAAACATAGCTCAAAAACTCAAGCCTGCTATCAGGGGGGGAGGGAGGTGTGACGTCAGGTTTTGTTTTTTATTGAAAATACTTTGCTGATCGGCAAGGAGCGGTTTCCATGGTAACGGCAGATGCTAACAGGAAGAATTGGAAAGAATTTCTGCTAAAAAACCACCCAAAAACATCGTAGCCAGTCAGTTAAAGTACATTCCTATACTGGATTTTTTTGTTTTTGTTATAAATATCATGGCCACGCCTCGAGTTTTAAAGGAAAGATGCACAATTTTCTTAAGTCTGCCTTAAAACAGCAGTCAGGGAGTTTTTCCTCCTGTTCATACTGACTATTAAAAGATCTTCAAATGTGTTTTCAATGTAAGTGATTGTGGAGGCCCAAAATCCACAGTGTGTCCACACAGTCATTTAAAAGTAGATGTGAAGCTTATATTCAGCTTCAGCAGTCTGAGTTAGTCATAACAAGGACAAGGTGTATATTAAACACTCAGATGGTGTTTCTGAGAGATTTATATCACCACTGTTTTCCCACAAAGTTCAAAAGTTCAGGGGCGTGACTTTGTGATCCTACCTCAAACGACCTATAAACCAGAACAGCGTAAAATAACACAATCTGCTCCAACATGTCCCCAAAGCTTCATTCTTTATTGTATTCACACCCAGCAGCCTCGGGCCACAATTCACAATATAATCCATCAATTAAAAAAAAAGGAGGTAGAACATTTTAAATGGGTTCAAATTAACTTGATGGATCAGACAGATTTTAAATACTTACATCGATCAGCCAAAAACATTCAAACCCACTGAGAGGCCAAGTGAATAACATTGATTATCTCTTTCAAATGGCGCCTATTAAAAGGTATAATATATAAAGATAAAGATTAAATATATAAGGCAGCAAGTGAACAGTCACTGTGTTGGAAGCAGGAAAAATGAGCCAGTCTAAGAATCTGAGAGACTCTGACAAGGGTGCAAATTATGATGGCTGGATCAGAGCGTCTCCAAAAAGACAGGTCTTGTGTCTTGTGAGGAAAATACTGAAAAGGTCCATGCAGGCAGAGCAGTCAGAGTGTCCATACTGACCACTTTTCATCGCCCAAATCACCTCCGATGGGCACTAGAGCGTCAGAACTGGACCGTGGAGCACTGCAAAAACGGGTCCTGGTCTGATGAATCCTGTTTTCTTTTAAATGATGTGGACGGTCAGGTGTGTTTGCATCGTTTACCGAGGTATGAGGAGACCTACACAACAGTAGGCCGGTGGTTTTAATAGTTAGTTAGGTAGGTAGGGTTAGGGCTGTTAATAAATAATAACTACACAAGCAATACAAATAATTGGAAATGAAAAAAAGGTTACATTATGTAATGTAATAGTTGGTGTTATGAGAATGAGTCTAATATTGATATTAAACAGATTTAAAGTGAAAATATATATATATATATATATATATATATATATATATATATATATATATATATATATATATATATATATATATACATTGCACGTTTGACCCCAAAGTAATATACCTGAAATAGTACATTGTGCTTCAGCTACAGTAGATACCGTTGTAATCGTGCTAACATGCTAACATGTTAACATTAGCTAGCTGCAGCAGAGGCCAGTGCGGAGATGGGAGGAGGGAGAGGAGCCTGAGGGGAGGATGAGGGGTGATACAGGGAGAGAGAGAGAGAGAGACTGCTGCAGTGGTAATAATTATGTGTGTGTGTGTGTGTGTGTGTGTGTGTGTGTGTGTGTGTGTGTGTGTGTGTGTGTGTGTGTGTGTGTGTGTGTGTGTGTGTGTGTGTGTGTGTGTGTGTGTGTGTGTGTGTGTGTGTGTGTGTGTGTGTGTGTGTGTTTTATAGGGTCCTGTCAGTTCTCGGGCCTCACCATTTGACAGCAGCGTGATAAGAACGTGTTGTATTATTGCGCGTTTCGTTTTGGGACGGAGAGCAGAGGGTCAGTGTCGGAGCGTGTCGTTAACGTGTGGATGAGAAAGTGTGTGTGTGTGTGGGAGTATGTAGAGTGAGATAATGCAGATGTGAAGAGGCTGCAGTTATTAATACCAACAACACCGTCATAGTTACAGTCAACAGATAAAATCCACGTCCTTAAAAATTGATTACTAGTTAAACTTTTGATCCTTTTTTTTTTCTCCCTTCTATTAAGTCTATTGATTTTTTCTTTTAGTCCGGTGATTGATAGTCAATGAATCAATCAAACTTTGTTTTATAGCACTTTTCATACATCGTGATGTAACATAAAGTGCTTTACATAGTCATAACTTATGAATCTGCAGTGAGGAAACACCAGAGGAAGCTTAAAAATGTAAAAAAGTAAGAATACCCTGATAAAATATAATAAAGAAATAATTAAATTAAAATGTTAAAAAAATGAAGTATACCCAAATAAAAATAAAAGGTAATAAAATATAATAAGGAAATAATTAAATTAAAATGTTAAAAATTAAAAATACCCAAATAAGAATAAAAGGTAATAAAGACATCTATTAAAATAATAAATAATAATAATAAAAAATATATTTAAAAAAATAAAATAAAAATGTAAAAAATTAAGAATACCCAAATAAAAACAAAAGGTAATAAAATATAATAAACAAATGATAAAATAAAAATGTAAAAAATTAATAATACCCAAATAAAATATAATAAACAAATAATAAAATAAAGTCACCACAGAATAGGGTGAGTCAAATATTCATAATATATTAATACTATTAGGAGGGGTATTAAAAGGAAAAAGGATAAGAGGAAAGTAAAATATTTAATTAATAATAGTAATAATGAAAAACACCCATCAGAGTGAAATATTTCACGTCTTCTACTTTCTCATAATAAGTTTGATTGACGTTAATATTAAACGAAGCAAATCGAGCATGTCTTTACACTTGCTCGATGAATGAGTCGCTAATTAATTTTCTGTCAATCAAACATTTGTATTCACTAATCATTCATTCATCATTCATCCTCTCTGCTTCTGCTGCTGCTAACTAGAACAATGTCGGGGAACCAGGTGTCTGCAGATCCAGCATTTCTGGGCCTACGTTGATTTTCAGTACGGACAAATTTAAATGAAATATATGACGTAATGTTAATAAAAAAGTTCACAATATGACAGAAAATAATATAACCAAATATATATGATAACTTCTGACCTTACCAGACACTTGTAGCTGCTGTATTATGTATCTTTTACCCACTTGGTCATTATAATATTCACATTAATGATAATTATTTATCAAACATTTCATTGTGTAAATATTTTGTGAAC
>NC_084981.1:27325191-27327691 GCF_963691925.1 Scomber scombrus
TCTTTCAGTGTGTGTGTGTGAGTGTGTGTGAGTGTGTGTGTGTGAAGTCTCTGTTTGTGTAGGGTGGGCTTTGTTCCTCTGACCTAGTTAAGCTGGTTACTTTGTCCTCCCACTCTGACGATAATGGGACAAACACACACACACACACAGACACACACACACACACACACAGACACACACACACACACACACACACACCATTCAAAAGGCCAAGGACGATTTTCTACTGAAGAAATAGTCTGAGTAACTGTTTCTGGAAAAGAAAGAGGTGTTTTTTTTTTCCTTCTACCTCCAGTATTTTGTGGTTTTATAAACCTCATGAGCCCACGAGGACTAAAAAAAACAAAAAAAGAGAAAATGTGATTAAATATTTGAGTGAAATGACCCTTTAACTTTAGCTTTCTCCTTTTTATCCTTCAGTCTGTGAGCGAGGAATCTGCTTTTGTATATTGACATGACATTGAAGAAATAGTCAGCAACACACACACACACACACACACCCTCGCTCGCTAAGTCCTTGTCTGTTGCAATGTGTGTCAGACTAGTATTATTGTTATCATTATTATGGGATGTCTGCCGGACTCAGTGATGCAGGGGAGGCACGTCTGGATCTGATTAACATACCTCTACCAGTGCATGGGTGTCTCTCTCTCACACACACTCACATATATATATAGATGTGTTACTGACTTGTTAGGGTGTGGGTCACAGTTATATGTTGTTGTTTTCTTACACAAAATGCGTCTTAAAAATTCTTAAAAATTAGAGAACACATGATGAGAGTAGGCTGCAGCTAACTTTTTTATTATTTTCATTATTATAATTTTATTTATAATTTTATTAAAACGTTTTTTTGTATTTATTATATTTTGTATTATTATTTATTTATTATCTATATTATTATTATTTTATTTTACATTTTATTATTTTGTATTTTTTTATTTATAATTTATATAAAACGTTTTTTGTATTTATTATATTTTGTATTATTATTTATTTATTATTTATATTATTATTTTATTTTATATTTTATTATTTTATTTTATTTTATTATTTTATTAAAACGTTTTTGTATTTATTATATTTTGTATTATTATTTATTTATTATCTATATTATTATTTTATATTTTATTATTATTTTTTTTTTAAATAATTTTATTAAAACGTTTTTGTTTTTATTATAGTTTGTATTATTATTTATTTATTATCTATATTATTTATTTTTTTTATTTTTTTATTTATAATTTTATTAAAACTTTTTTTGTATTTATTATATTTTGTATTATTAGTTATTTATTATCTATATTTTTATTTTATTATTTAATTTTATTATTTTTTTATGTATTTTTTTAAAATTTTTTCATTATCAGTTGATTTGTCATTTTCTCAATGAATCTTTTTGTCTATAAAATGACAGAAAATAACTTCCTGTCACTTCAGCGGTTTCAGCTTCAGATCCTCACATTTTAGGATGCGTTTATGTTTTAAAACGACTATCGATTGTCAGAATAGCCGAGTCGCTAGTTAATTTTATTATTTCTGTTAATCAACTAATCAATACAGCTCTAATTCTGTTCAAATAAGTAAAGCTTTGTTTGTCATGTTAAAAACACAAATTTCCTCTTTTTTACTGAGTTACTTCCCAGTTTTTATTCCTTGAGAGAAATATTGACTCTAAAAACTCCACTGCAGCTTTTTTTCCGGCCGACAGTGTAAAACTTGTGTTCGCTGTGGTCGACTCCCGAGTGAGAAAGTGTGTAAGAGTGTGCTCAGGCAGTCTGCCCTGCATACATAAAGGTCTGCTGCCCTGTTGACATGCACCAGCACGGCTCACACACACACACACACACACACGGTCCAATCCCCCCCAGTCTGAATACCAAATGACAGCAGAGTTTTTATAGTTTTAATATAATATAAACGTGTTTCTTTGTGTTCATCCTTAAAGGAACAGTGTGTACGATTTAGAGGCATCTAGCAGCAAGGTTGCAGATTCCAACCAGCTGATAACGCTTCACTCTGCCCTTCATATGGTGGATGTGTAACTCCCAAAAAATGTGAAAATCTCCTCTGTGGAGCCACTGTTTGGTTTGTCCATTATGGGCTACTGTAGAAAAAAGAATCATTATGATTATTATACTCCATTTCTATCCAATGAATCCTCCTAAATCCTACACTGTGGTCCTTTCATTGAATTTAAACTATCCTTAAAAGCTCCCAAACAACAAATCAGTGAAGCTCAGAGCTGCAGACTGCTTTAAAAAATCTACAACAGCAGCAGTGAAGGACAGCAGGGTGGAAAATTAACTCCAGACTTGTGCTGTGAATCAGCTGGTCTACTGTATCAGCACTTTGTCAGGACACCAGCCTGTACTTGGTCCTTTTTCTTTTTTTTTTTACTGCTGACCTTCACGACTAAACCACCTTCACAGGCCATTAATATATATATATTATATTATATTACTGCATTATTCCACAGTTATGTTACTGAATGAGATGA
>NC_084981.1:27332691-27368039 GCF_963691925.1 Scomber scombrus
TATCAGCTTGTCAATCAGCTTAATGTGAAGCATTTTAAACTACGCTAGTCTGTATGAAAGGTGCTATATAAATAAAGATCAATTGATGTTTTAAACTATTTAAATCTTTTAAAATTCAAAATAGTTTTATATCTTAATCAAGGCTCAGCTCCTTCTCATCTGGGAGCATTTTTAATTGTGCGTCCTACTTTTTATATGTGTCATGTTTCCTGTTGACCTTCACCATGATAATCCTTTGCTGTGCCTCTTCATCATCATCATCATCATCATCATCATCATCATCATCACTTTACCCTCGTTCTTCTTCTCTGTTCCTCGTCCTAGTAGTCAGCCTCCAGCGGTTCCGGTTGACTGGGCTGTTCCTCAGTCCTCCAGGCTGAAGTACCGGCAGCTTTTTAACTCCCACGACAAGATGATGAGTGGACACCTCACTGGTACACACCCGCACACACACACTCACATGTCATTATTATATTATGTCTTTTAATGTTTGCCTCAGTATTTAAATGTGTTTCTGTGTGTGTGCATGTTCCAGGTCCCCAAGCTCGCACTATCCTGATGCAGTCTAGTCTTCCTCAGGGCCAGCTGGCCACGATATGGTCAGTAATTCGAAACCGAACCATTTAATCTTTATCAGAATGGGTGAGCACTCTCTACAGACATAAAGCAATTATAAAATGAAAATGGTTCAATCTCTATCTTCCTCTTCTTAGGAGTTTATCAGATATCGACCAGGATGGAAAGCTAACAGCTGAGGAGTTTATCTTGGCCATGCACCTCATAGATATGGCTATGTCCGGTCTACCGCTGCCCCCTGTGTTACCCCCAGATTACCTCCCACCTACATTCAGGTAAATACTATCATAAAGTATCTCCGAGGGCTGGGCAATAAATTGATATTATATTGAAATTGTTATAATTTAGAGATATCGCCTTAGATTTTGAATATCGTGATATGGAATAAGTGTCTTTTCCTGCTTTTAAAGGCTGCATTACAGTAATAATGTAACTTTCTGAGCTTAACAGACTGTTCTATTATCTGCCTTTATCCACTTAGTGATTATATCCACATTACTGATGATTATTTATTAAAAATCTCATTGTGTGAATATTTTGTGAAAGCATTAATTGTCATCCCTACAATATCAATATCGAGGTATTTGATCAAAAATATTGTGATATTTGATTCTGCCCATATCACTGAGTCCTAGTATCTCCTTAACTGACTTGTGGACAGACAGGGTTAGGGGTTAGGGTTGACTGTATATTTGTTATGTATGAACTGTAATTAATATAGATATTTTGTCAAGGAGTTTCAGTTGAAATTAGGATTAAACCTTTTTGTGATTTGCTAAGAAAACATCCGAAACATGGTTAAAGTTTAGATTTGTGAATATAATGTTGTGTGTTAAAGGCGTGTGCGTAGTGACAGTGTTCAGTCGGACCAGAAGAGCGTCCAGGAGGAGATTGAGGAAGAGATGGAAAGCCAGGACAAGAAACTAGCAGGTGAGTGATCTGAGACATGTTACTGATCAAACTGGGAAAAACCTGCCTGTAGCAATTTAGTTCAGGTCTAGTTCGCTAGACTCTTTCCACTGGAACAGGAAAACTGAAAAATGCATTTGGAAAGCCAATAAGAAGCAGAGTGTGGGTGGGAAAAAAATAACAGTGCAGATCTGCCTGTTTCACGCTAACACAACAAAACAATGTGGCGTAACATCACAGGGGTGAAGAAATCTGCAGAGAAAACCTCCCATGAGGAGACACAGGCAAACAGGGAAAGGTCATAAAACAGTTTTTCTTTTTTAAATGAGAAGTGAAGAAATCCGACAGTGGAGCGTCCCGTGATTGGTTACTTTATGAGGAGAAAAGACAGACAATGTTATGTTTGGTATGTCATAAACAAGCTTCGGACGTCAATAAGAGAACTAATAGTTTCATTATTGGAATTAAAAAAGACCACGAATCGTCCAAATGCCACATCTATGACATTAGGAGTGACATTAAACTGGGGATGAGGATAGAGGGAGGAATGAGTTTATATATTTACCTTTACCGTAATAAAATAGCCTGTTGCTTGAATATTATAGATTTTGTTTCATTATTTTTACACCAGTTTTTGTTTTTGTGTGTGTTGGTCTGGCCTCAGTGTCGTTTGAGGATAAAAAGAGGGAGAACTTCGAGCGAGGGAACCTGGAGTTGGAGAAGAGACGTCAGGCTCTGCAGGAGCAGCAGAGGAAAGAACAGGAGAGGCTGGCTGCACTGGAGAGAGAGGAACTGGAGAGAAAGGTCTCATACATTATCCGTACTATATTAATTCCTCTTTTCCTCAATGTGTAATCTCAAAATTTGAATTAATGGCTTGTATAAAAGCTCATAAAACATTTGCATTTATGACAGCCACTGTGCTCTCCCTGTAACAGTCATCTCTCATGTCCTTAAAATGAGTGTTGGGGGGAATTAAAATGCACTGGAGTGACCCAAAGCTAAATAATAGTTGTTTCGGTTCGTTCTACGGGATGATCCTTTTTGTATTTTTGTGTTTCAGGAGCGTGAGCGAATGGAACAAGAGAGGAGGCGACAACAGGAGTTAGAAAGACAGCTGGAGAAACAGAGGGAGCTGGAGAGGCAGAGAGAAGAGGAGAGACGTAAAGAGATAGAGAGGAGAGAGGTATGAAAAGAGAGAAGAGAAGAAGAGGAGGCGGAGGAGGAGGAGGAGATAAAATGATTACCATGTGTCTGCATTTTAATTTAAGAGTTATGGTTGACTTGACGTTGAACTGCAACAGATGTGTAATTACATATGCTGCAGACAACTTAGAGACCTCTCACTTGCAACACCGCCTCCTCTTGAAATCTCAACTCTTACGTTAAAGAGTCTAATTTACACTCCCACAGCAGATGGCTCGCCGTGTATAATACACTGCATGAATATTACACCATGTGATGTAATATGTAATCTCATGTAGGCTTTTGAGCTGTAATGTTGTCTCGATTGGGAGGGGAGAAAAAACATGGTGTCTAACGTGTGTGTGCGTGTGTGTGTGTGTGTGTTTTGTCTAATTAGGCAGCAAAGCGGGAGCTGGAGCGGCAGAGGCAGTTGGAGTGGGAGCGGCAGCGTCGTCAGGAGCTTCTGACTCAAAGAAACAGAGAGCAAGAGAGTATCGTGCTGCTCAAAGCCAGGAAGAAGACCCTGGAGTTTGAACTGGAGGCTCTGGTAATCAAACATAACGTCACATAATCATACATACTTAATACACACAGTAGACTTATAGAGATTTTAGCAGCGGTCAATCAAAGAGTCTAATTTTAGACACGTTATTAAGTTCCCAGCGTACATGCAGGATGACGTGCTGTCAGAGTCTTTGCAGAGTGGTATATGCTCCTGAGATAAATGCTGAGAGAGACATATTAAAGGTGCAATAAAAAAAAAAAAAGAACAAACTGGAGATAACTTAAATGACCCGTAGTGCTGATGATTCAGTTGTTAGCTGAACCACATCGCCCTGTCGTAAAAGAGTTTAACTTCACTGTTAACAAAGGGTGTGTGTGTGTGTGTGTGTGTGTGTGTGTGTGTGTGTGTGTGTGTGTGTGTGTGTGTGTGTGTGTGTGTGTGTGTGTGTGTGTGTGTGTGTGTGTGTGAGCTTTACAGTTTATTAAATGCCAACATGAAGAGCAGAACCACTTATTGTTTATTTAAACTAATCCTAAAAAATGTAATATATTCCACATATTGATGCATAATGTCCCTTTATCTTTTATTTTTCACTTGTCTCCACAGTTTACAGTTTTCTTGTTTTTTTAACTTTATTTGCAGCTAATTTAGTTTGTTTTCTTTGCATTAATTCACTGTAGTAAACTGGTCCTATGTGTTATTATGTTTGTATGGTCGGAAAAACTTTAACTACATAAAGAAAATGTAATATATTCCCCTTTCCATCTCTCTCCATCCCTTTCTCCCGTCGTCCAGAATGACAAGAAAAGCCAGCTGGAGGGGAAACTGAAGGACGTCCGATATCGTTTGTCAGCTCAGCGGAAAGAAGTGGAGCTGACCAATCAGACCAGAGAAACACGCATTGCTGAAATCACACTTTTACAACAGCAGCTACAGGTACACAAAAACAATAAACTCTATGACATTGATCACAGAAACAATTCATGACAACAGAAACTCATTTGGAAACTGTAAAACTGTAAATTTTAAATGTAGTGAAAAAAGGAGAATCACTAAAAAGTATCTTATAATAATTTCTGATGGTGTTTTTCTTTCTTTTCTTGTAGGACTCCCAGCAGTGGTTGGGGAGGCTAATTCCTGATAAACAGATTCTCAATGATCAGCTGAAACAGGTTCAACAGAACAGCCTGCAACGTGAGTATTACACAGTTCCATATCAATAAAAAGCATAAGACATAATAGAGAAATCAACATTAAATTATAATAAAAGGACAAAACAGCACAGATATATATACAGGATCAGGGCAGTATTGGTTAAAACATATAATAATAATAAATAATAATAATGCATTATATTTAAAGGCGCCTTTCAAAGCACTCAAGGACACCTTACAAGGCACATAAAACACGACAACAGTACATCTAACAATATAAATCAGGTAACATTTAGTGCAAATATAAAGAAATAAATATGAATGTGACTATAAAGTGCATCAGTGCAATAAATAAATAAGAACGTGATGCATAGTTAGTGTGAGACAGAGTATGCAGCTCTGAATAGGTGCGTTTTCAGACGGGATTTAAAGGTGGAAACAGAGTCCGAAGTGCAAATGTCTGGTGGGAGAGAGTTCCTGAGGCGGGGGGCAGATCGGCTGAAAGCTCTTGACCCCATGATGGTAGTTAAGTTGGCAGATTGGGGCAAAGAGCTGGTTGGCAGAGGAGGATCGGAGAGTTCGGGAGGGTGTGTAGATGTGAATCAGTTCAGAGAGATATGATGGTACCAGGTTGTGAAGGATCTTGTAAGTGAGGAGTAGTACATATACAGACATGTGTTCCAGTGCTTCCAAAAACAAGAGGATTACCTTGTGTCTCTTTTACCCCTTTTCCACTGAGCTGGAGCTAGAGCTTGCTGGGAGCTAGAGCTTGACTAAGCACCTGCTCTTTGCTTTTCTACCGCCAAAGCTCCAGGCCCGAGCCTCAGAACGGGAGCCAGAGCGAGCACCAAGTCTTTGTGTAGACTCAGTTACTTCATTTTTATTAACAAACATGACTTGCATTTATCCATCTTGGAAGCTTAAGCAAGACTCTGCATGCATCATTAAATGCTGCATGAAACTTCTTCATTTTTGCTTCGCTACATACTAAACACACACACACACATCTATACATAACATATGCTTATTCTGGCATCACGTTTCAGGCTGCTTGTGCCTTCATACTGAATGTTTGACACGTTTCCACGGCAATAATTAAAAAATATAGAGTGTGATGAACTTCATACATTATTTATCTGCACTCTGATAAAAACATCCTGCTCTAATTTAGGAGGTTTTGATATTTAAAGTTCAATTAAAAGATTAGAAATGCACGGCACGTCTGTCGATGGTTTCGAAGATACAAGATTTAAACTGCCGTGTTACGTAATAATACATCCTGAAGAGGCAGGATTACACCCGCTCTGTTTACTCTCTGTGACTGTTTCATTCAATATATATCTTGACACAAGCTTATCTGTCTAATTGACCTAACCTGATCTTCGCTGTGTGTCTCTGTGTGTTTAGGTGACAGTCTGTCATCCCTGCAGAAGGCTGTGGAGCAGAAGGAGAGCAGCAGACAGCAGCTCAGAGAACAGCTGGATGCTGTGGAGAGAGAGACCCGGGCCAAACTGCTGGAGATAGACGCTTTCAACACCCAGCTGAAGGTAAACAGTTAAATGACCCCCTGCATATTAAGACAGGAGGTAAAAGTCAGGGTGATAAACTACGATGTTAACAAACTAACTTCATACTGTCATGACACAACTACAAAAACAGAATTATCCCTAAAATATCAGACATGCATATAAAACAAGGGTACGCCACTAAATTACCTTGAAAGGCGGGAAGCTATTTAGCACAAATGTCTATACTACATAGTCATATTTATATTTTATGTCATTTGTTTTCATTAGGAAGTCACATTAAAGCTGCTTTCATGATATTTCCACATTAACCTGCTACTTTTAATCTTCATAAATGAACTTGTGATATAAAATTAATTCCACTCAGGGGTTTTTTCTTCTTCCTAAAATCATCTGACTTGAATTTAAATGACCTGATATGTGATATTTGTTGTAAATTGACCTAAAGAGGCAATTTAATAACACTGATACATTTGCACTTTAACAGAATTAACCAAAAATATCAGACATGGAAGCCATTTAGCACAAATGCCTGTGCTACATAGTAATATTTATATTTTATGTTATTTATTTTCATTAGGAAATCACATCAAAGCTGCTTTCATGATATTCTCACATAAGAAACCTGCTTCTAAATCTTCATAAATGAACTCAGACTATAAAATCCATTCCACTAAGATCATCTGACATTGATTGAAATGATCTGATATGTGATATTTGTTGTAAAATTGTTTAAAAAAATATATGCAATAACTTTTATAACGCTCCTAAATGATGCAACACAGCTTGAATGTGGCTTATAGTAGAAGAAAGAAGCAGTTTTAATAACACTGATATCCTGTCTGTTTGATATGTGGCTGTAGTGTTTTATTAATTCACATAAATCTGTAATTAAACAGCTAATTTACACATTAACTAGCTTTCTAACCCAGTAATTCTTGTGCTAAATGAAACATCATCAATGTTCAAACTGCTACCATAGCTTTTAAATAATGTCCTGTCTTTCATACCTTCTTCTTCTTCTTCTTCTTCAACACCATATTTAATATTTCACTGTATATCTGTATCTGTGTTAGTGCTTCAGTCGGTGTGTTATAACTGTGTATTAACGGTCACTGCTGTTTTTATGTGGTGTGAGCCGTTCATAGGAGCACTCAGACCGCACGGCTGCTTCACACAGTGTAGCTTTCACCTACTGAGAGAGGAAGATGGAGGGATTTATTTATTTTTATTATTCTTTTATTCCTCGGGGTTGCAGTCTGTTCATGTTTCACAGACCAACTTTTGTCCCTTTCCCTTCCTCCCATTTTTTTAGGTATTTTTTCTTTTTTCTTATTTTCTTCTGAATTCCTCAGTCAGGTCAAAGCGAGGAGAAGAATTAGTCCTCCGTGTGGTGCGAGGATGACGAGAGGGAGAAAAAAAATGAGAAGGAAGAAGGGAGGGAAAAAAAAACAAGAGACAACACAGACCCCACAATAAATTCGATTTGGCTAATTTGCTAAATCTAATGAAGTTGGCTCTCAGTTGTATTCAGCGTAAGACGACATTTACACTCTTGATTTTTTTTTGGGGGGGCACAAAATGGATTCCAGTTTCTTTTTAGAGTAAAGTGCAGCCATGCATCAGTGGTGTAAGTGTTAGCTTGTTAGCTTTAGACCACTGAGATGTTAACTATGTTTGACTTTACTGCCCTCCGCCTTAATTTCCACACCACTTCTTCTCCCCCAAAAATCCTCTCTCATTACACTGCTGTGTCTCCTCTGTCCTCCTAACCTTTCTGGGACTCTTCCTTTCCAAAATACTCCTCTTTTCTGCTTCTCTACTTGCTGTCCTCTTCCTTCGTGTTTTCACCCCCCCCCTTCCCTTCCCCAATTCCCTCTCCCGCCGCCGCCGCTTCTTATTCTTCAACCTGTACTTCAACCTTCCCTGTTTTTTATATTCTTTGTTTAATACACATAATAAACCCTTCCTTTTTTTTCTATATTTTCTTTTCTACCCCCCTTTTTTTTGTTTTTATTTATATCTCTTCCACACTGGCCTTTTGTGCTCCCTTGCCAATGCCAGTCTCTGTGTGAGTTCTATGCCAACCACTGTGCCAGGATAGAGGCCCTGCGACGCCAGCTTCAGGACGAACAGAGAGGGAGACAGGTAGAGCACACTGCCACTGCTGGACTGGGGGTGGTACTGCAGCTGGGATGGAATAATAATCTCTCTCTAATATATATATATATATATAAAAAAAAGAAAACAACCCACATGTCGAAACACAGTGCTTCTAATGGCAGACTTTAGAGTATAGAGGAGTTTTTTGTTTTATTTTGGGAGTGGGGGGGGGGTTGCATTTGGATTTGCTGATTTTAGCAAGATTTATTTGGAGAAATGGAGAAACACCCTCTTGTCACACTACTACTAACCTGCAAGCTGCAAGTGTTTTGTAGTCACTTTAGTAGAACGTTTTGCTGCCTTTAACCAATAAAAAAACAAGCCAGACTTTTTTTTTTTTAAAGCCTGGTTTGGGCTGATACTTACACCTCCGAGCTACATGCTTGACTGTAATCGTCAAGCTGTGAGTGGACACTGACACACATACTCATATACTGATCCTGGTGTGTTGTGTGTTGTGTAACACCTCTGATAATAAAGCATGCAATACTCATATTACGTGGTGATAGAGAAAAGAAACCTATTTTAGATATTTATTTAGCAAATAATCTGTCTATTACTTCATCATTATGGTTCATTTTATGAAATATTCTGTTGATTCACTAATTAATTGATCGTCTGATGGTTACAGCTCTAGATACTCAACAATATAACTCAATAAATTTCCTGTTTAGATGCAGAGGTCATCAGATGAGATTATAATCTTGAAAATCCTAGAAAAATAATATGATAAGATTAATGGAATAAGTGAATGAATTATCTGTTTGTTACTTCATCATTCATTTCATGTGGTGTCTCACTAGATTCAGATGTACAGAAATGATCATTTAAGCATCTTTACACTTAAACACAGCAACACATCTCCATAAAAAAATCACAATATGGGTCTAAAATTCAGGCTGAGAAGATTAAAGCTCCAGCAACACTTGTAGTATACACACAAAACTTTATTATTAGACTAACATGTTTCGGTTTAGGACCTTCATAATGATACAACAGATAGTAATGTGTCGTATGATGAGCCTGATGAAGGCCTCAAGCCACAATGTGTTAGTTTAATCTGTATAGTACAAGTGTTGCTGGAGCTTTGACCTTTTTAGACTGTTTTCTCTTCTCCGTACACCTTTTATTGAAGTAGGTGAGGTTGTGTCTGAAACCCTTACCCCACTTCTAAAATTCAGTCCAGCTAATAAAACAACCTTTTGGCCACATTTCCGCCATCTAGTGGCCGTAGTGATGCACTGCATTACAAATCACTGTTGTGTGACACTGCGGTTAAAGTAGTGTGGTTTTGGGTTAAAGCTCAAAAACCACTTAGAGGAAACACACAATAGTGGTTTGGGTTGAAATGATCACTTGAAAAATTGGTTTATACTTCCTTAAAGTTGCACAGCTTTCGTCGTCATGGCGACAGTACACCCAACACTACACCATTATGGTTTTTAAGAGAGCGTACTGTCTTCTTTTCTTGTGAGGGAGGGCTGAAAACTTATCTGTGTGTGTACATCTGCATGATTCTTTACCAGTAAGCATTTATGTTGCTTCCAACGCAGTTTCATCACAGTCTGAAAAACAGATTTGAACATAAATCCAGTTCAGATAAACGAGGTGAAGACTGAGCTCAGGCTTACTGCACTAAATTATCTGACATCTCTGGGCTGTTGCCAACTTGAGGCTGGTTTTGTAACACTGGCTACACTCACAGTTTTAACAGCACATTACTCATCATGAGTCACAAAAGGCCTCTCCTTGCATGAGTCAAGCCAAAGCTCTTTTTTTTGTTTTTGTTTAATGTTAACTGAAATAAAAACCAGCAGACTTGAATGGATTTAAAACATTATCCAGGTACTTTAAAAAAAACTTATAAACAAGATACTGCAAGAAAACACCTGATTTATATTTTTTATGCATTTATATGTGAAATTATTTGAATTAGCACTTAGTTATAGAAAACTAACACTCAATTATTGCATTTCTTTTATATTTAAATACCCACTCTGCACGTAGAGCTCACAAATGAGCCGAAATGTTACGAACAAAAGCCTCAGATTCAATTTTTTAAGGACACTCTTGACTTATTTAAAGCTTTAACATGTCGGAAAGAGTGCTGACTAATGAGTTCTTTTGAATACATTAATGTGTAAATATGGACTGTCTATGAGTGTGTGTGTGTGTGTGTGTGTGTGTGTGTGTGTGTGTGTGTGTGTGTGTGTGTGTGTGTGTGTGTGTGTGTGTGTGTGTGTGTGTGTGTGTGTGTATTTGTGTTAATGGCGTGTGTGTGTTTCAGTGCCAGGAGCAGGGACAGCTACAGGAGTGTGTGTCAGCCGTCAGGGTGTGTCTGGCTCGGCTAGACTACGTTATACAGGTCCACACAACCACCCCAGCCTCGCCTCCCCAACCAGTCCAACCTCTCTTTCTCTCTCTCTCTCTCTATTTCTCTCTCTCTCTCTCTCTCTCTCTCTCTCTCTCTCTCTCTCTCTCTCTTTACCTTTTCACCTTCCTGTTTTTCTACGTGTGCCTATTCATCCTTTCTTTCTCAACTCACGTCTTTTGCCTCTTTTCTTCCTCTTTTTTATCTCTTTTCTCTCACTCACTCTCTCTCTGTCTTTCTCTTTCTCCGTCTCACTCTCTCTCTCTCTCTCTGTCTGTCTCTCTCTCTCTCTCTGACTTTGTCTCTCCGTCTGTCTCTCTCTCTCTCTGTCTTTGTCTCTCTCTCTCTCTCTCTCTCTCTTTTTTTACTTTGTGCATCTTCTGTTCCTGTTTTTCTACTTGTGCCTCTTCATCCTTTCTTTCTCAACTCACCTCTTTTGCCTCTTTTCTTCCTCTCTTATCTCTCTCCCTCTCCTCCCTCTTTCTTCACCTTTTCACCTTTGTGTATCTTTCATTCCTGTTTTTCTGCTTGTGACTTTTCATCTTTTCTTTCTCAAATCAAGCTTTTTATCTTGTCTCTCTCTCTCGCTCTCTCTCTGTCTTTGTCTCTATCACTCTCTCTCTCTCGCTCTCTCTCTCTCTTTCTCCACTGCTTTTTATCCTCTATGTTATGTTACCCTCTCTGTCTTCCTCTCCTCCCCTCTTTTTTCCCTCCCCATCTTTTCTCTGCCAAGCTGGTGTTAGCTCACTACTAAACTATTCTCTCCCTCGTAGTTAATGCTGCACACAGTCGTCATGCTAAGCTAGCTGTAGTGCTGGTTAGCAGGTGTACTAGATCGCTACGCTAGGCTACAACTACTGGATCACTACACTACTGTAGAGCAGGGGGGTCAAACTCTGCTCAGTCTGATCTAATGTGGGACAGAGCAGTAAAAAAGAGGGAGGGAAGAAAAGAAGGAAGGAAGGAGGGAAGGGAAGGTCAGAAGGAAGGAAAAGAAGACAGGAAGGAAAGATGGAAGGAGGGAGGGAATGAAAGTAGGAAGGAAGGACAGAAGGAAGGAAGGACAGATGGATGGAAGGAGGGAAAGAAAAGAAGACGGGTAGAAAGAAGGAGGGAAGAAAAGAGGGGAGGGAGGGAGGGAGGACAGATGGATGGAAGGACAGAAGGAAGGAAAAGAAGACAGGAAGGAAGGAAGGAAGAAAGTGTAAGGACAGAAGGAAGGAAGAGGACATGGATGGAAGGACAGAAAGAAAGAAAAGAAGACAGGTAGAAAGAAGGAGGGAAGAAAAGAGGGAAGGGAGGGAGGGAGGACAGATGGATGGAAGGAGGGAAAGAAGGAAAGAAAAGAACAGAGGAAGGAAAGTGGACCGGATTAGACCCCTCTGCGGGCCGGTTCTGGCCCCCGGGCCTCATGTTTGACTCCCCTGCCTGAATGTTTCAGCCAGACAAGAACGAGCTCGTAGGTGTTAGCGGCTAGAATACTGTTCATTGTGTGTGTGTGTGTGTGTGTGTGTGTGTGTGTGTGTGTGTGTGTGTGTGTGTGTGTGTGTGTGTGTGTGTGTGTGTGTGTGTGTGTGTGTGTGTGTGTGTGTGTGTGTGTGTGTGTGTGCGCTTGGCATGCCATGTGGTCTCTCATGTGTCCTCCACTTCATGTTTCAGGTGATTAGGAGTTCTCTGTCTCTCCAAAAGTTGTAGTTTTACTCCTCCGTCAGTTCTATCTTTATTTATTTATTTTTATTATTATTATTTGGTTTGATTGGTTTGCTTTATTCATGAAGGTTTCCTCACATTGGTTGTTTGGCTGAAACACGACAGATCCCTTGTGTTGTTATAGTAACAGAGTGTTTTCTAATGGCACAGCTGGTTGTCATGACTACACAGAACTGCCCCCCCCTACCCACCCACCCACCCACCCACCACATCCTCTCCCATTTCCTCCCCCCCCCCCCCCCTTCATCCTTGTTTTTGTTTACTTCTAACACTTCCCAAAAACATACTGTGCTTTGTGCAAGCTTCGCCCCGCCACCATGACCAGAGCCCTGAGGTTCAGGCTCCTGTAGTGAGATAAAACCCTCCTCCAGTGACGTGTCCCCTGTAAGGCTTTAAGCCATCTCTAAACCTTTTTGTTTTGTTTTTTTAAATATATGATCTCTAACAATTCCCAAACTCAAAATTAGGTTCACTCTCATTTGCTAAACATGACACGATTAACCCTAAACAGGCAACGTCCACCAGGAGACACAGTGAACCAGGCTGCATCCAAACACACCTTAGTACAATCAAAGTTTAATCCTGAGCTACTTTTATTTCGAAGATTTGTAAACCTAAAATTTGTTAGTTTTGTGTGTAGTTTTTCAGGCTCCCCTCCTACAAACGGGGCAGGATTTGCAACGACTGAATCAACTTCCTCTTTATTCTCATTTGCTGTTTTTTAAAACACTCAATGACAAGTTTGGAGGCTTTGAGGCACTTTTGGAGGCTGCTTTTTCCAACACAAAAAGCAGTGAGCTGCTCGCCAACCTTGTCAATGAAGATTTGTTATTGAAATCGTTGCTGTGGTTACCAGCAGGTGTATTCCAACAACTCAGGAACACAGTAGACGGGGGCGGAGCTTGCCTTGATCACATGACTAATACATATTGCCGCTATTGCTGCTGTCGTTGTCGTTGCTGCCGCCGCTACTGCCGTTGTTGTTGTCGTCGATGGTAACCCATAGCAACCAGCCCTCTGATCCCACTTCCTCCTCACTGCTTGTTCCTTTCCTGTATCCCACGATGCTTTGCAGGAGCTGAGGGAAATCCACAGCCGGCAGCAGAGGCAGAAACAGAAGGAGCTGGAGGGAGACACACACTCACTGACACACACACACTCTCACATACACACCCCGATCGAGAGAAAGTCTGCCGAACTTCAGGACAGCAGGTAAGAATGAAATATATGTGAGAGTTGCAAATGTCTTGAATTTTACAGTCAGCAGGTGCCATGAAAAGACATTAAAAATACAAAATATGAAAGAAAAAGAAAGTTCGATTCATCGTTTTGCTGGTTTCTCTCTCAGGTTGTCATCAGAGGAAAGTGTCGCCTGGAGGGATGAAGCAGGAGGCGCTGTCCCAACAGCTCCGAGCCCCCCGCCCCTCTCAGCGCCTCACGCCTGGCTGAACAGAGTGACTCAAGAAGAGGACGAGAGGAAGAGGAGAGCGATGGAGGATGAAGAAGAGAGCCTCAAAGAAGCAGCATCAGTAGAGGAGAAGGAGGATGAGGTGAAAGGGAAGAAGGACATGCAGGAGAAACTGACAAAGCTGTTCAGCCAGCCGAGCGACCCGTGGACTTCATCAGGTGTGTTAAGGACTCATATGTGCACTTGCACAAACATGCAAACCTCACTGTTAGAAAGATGCAGCATTGTGTTCTTTCTGGAGCTGCTTCCTAAACATCAGTGATTAAGCTGAGAAGCATCTGAGTCACATTTTGTCAGCCTTTTTTTTTTGCTGTATGAGTGATGCAGAGTGACGGCATGATAGGCTGTAAACTTATACAGAGTCTTGTTTCTAAATTACCTAAACACATAACTATAAATAAATTAAATGCATTATCATTATTATTATTATTATTATTATTATTATTATTATTATTACAACTGTGATGGAAACAGAGGGCAGCTTCATGCATAGCAGCGTCTCTGTCAGTCAGATGTCAATGTTAAATGAGAAGGGCCAAAACAGGAGGAGGTACTGTAGCAAACCATAAAATCATCAGGGGGCAGGAATGATCAAAGAGCTGCTCTCAGACGTCAGTCAATTAAAGGTGAGATCATCAGGGCCAAGAGTGACCACAGCTCTTTTCATAGACGTCACTTAATTATCACGTCTCTGCCCAAAATGTGTTTTTCCTCTTCAGCTGCAAATCAAGATTTCAGACACTAACTAGTCGTCATAATTTTGTTGCTGTAGAGTCAACTGATGGTAGTTTTCACATCTTTTCTTGTGCTATTGTGGAGTATTTGAGGGATACTTTTTTATACACTCAGCATTCGGACATTCAGTAAATGTAGTGCACTGTGTAGTGAATAGGGAGTGATTTCAGACACTACCTGACACTCTTAGCTCTGGTGTTAAATGTTAGCAAAGTCAGCTACTTTTGAACCTTGTCTACCGACCAGTGTGCTCAAACCTTTATCCTGGTGTCCACATGTCCAATTGTCCTTGAACACAACACAGAACCCCTGCATCTTGCATGGTAGCCATCGGTGTATGTATGTGTGTGTGTGTGTGTGTGTGTGTGTGTGTGTGTGTGGATGAATAAATAAATGCTATAGAGGCAATTTACCATTTACCAAAACTTCACCATCTGTGTTTTGTGTTGGAGTTTAAATAACAGCAGACTGATGATAGTGTAGTAGTTGTAGTCTGTATTATAATAACTTTCTTTTTGTTTCTCTGTTCACTGAAACAATAGAAAAGGGTCCGGTGCCCAACCTGTTTGACCAGAAGACTCCAGTCTGCAGCTTCGACCAGCAGCAGGGGTCGGTGAAGGTGGTCTACTACCGGGCTCTTTATCCGTTTGACGCTCGCAGCCATGATGAGATCACTATCACCCCCGGAGATGTAATTATGGTATGAAAGCGTGCACACCAACTGAGTATTCATACACTCGTTTTTTCCTTCAGTCAGACACAAGATTATTAAGTTGATTTTGAATTTTGTATAAAATGAAACAAATTTAGTTTTATTGCCTCTCTTGTTTAGTTTGGTGTGTGTGTGTGTGTGTGTGTGTGTGTGTGTGTGTGTGTGTGTGTGTGTGTGTGTGTGTGTGTGTGTTAAAGTCTCTTCTGTGTGAGTGTGTGTGTGTGTGTGTGTGTGTTAAAAGTCTCTTCTGTGTGTGTGTGTGTGTGTTAAAAGTCTCTTCTGTGTGTGTGTGTGTGTGTGTGTGTGTGTGTGTGTGTGTGTGTGTGTGTGTGTGTGTGTGTGTGTGTGTGTGTGTGTTAAAAGTATCTTCTGTGTGTGTGTGTGTGTGTGTGTTTTATTTATGTGTAGCTCTCCACTCTCTTCTCTGAGGTGTGTGTGTCTTTGTATAGCGTGTCTCTTCTGTGTGTGTGTAGGTGTGTGTGTGTCTGACTGTGTGTGTGTGTGTGTGTGTGTGTGTATTAACTGTCTCCTCTTCTTCTCTGCTGTGCAAACTGAAGGTGAAGGGGGAATGGGTAAGTTCTTCCCCCCCCCCTCCTCGCAGTGTTGTGCCTCCACCAATCACAAGCCGGCAGTCATGTTGAACTCCTGTTATCGGTTCATCTCACGTCATTCTCCTCGTTCATTCATGTGCCAGTGGATGAATGTCTCTCACTTTGTTTTATGCATCCTTATCAGATCTGTTGTTATGCTCGTTTTGTTATAAACGTGATTAACGGTGCAACGTTAAACTTCACAGTCCATCTTTGAATTAATTAATGTCACTTCATTCGACCCGCTGTCTGAAAAATACACAAAATGCATTTTTCATTACCAGCAGCTTGTCTAAAAATAAACTTCCACATACATAAGTAAAAAATCATAATCGGTGTTTCCCATTAATAACATAGACTGTGGCGGCTCACCATAGTCTAATTCTGCTGCCACAGCTTCATAGTGAGCCAAATATGTCTGTAAACTCTCCAAAACCTTCAGCAAAGGATCTAACCCTGCTCCGGAGCTACTCTGCCCTACTGAACTAGTTGAACTTGGATAATCACTTCTGCTCTCTTTGTTTCAGAGCTGACATTAGTCTTATTTTGATGGTTTGTTTGGAACATTTATGAAATGGTAAAAAGTCTTTCCCCATGCTTTGTGGGTGTGACACCATTCATACCCATACAACCAGTAGTTAAATTGCTAAAGCACTAAATTGTTTAGAGCACACATTTTTTATTTTTTATAGATATAACCTCTTAATTTATCTGTTACTGATAGAGGTCAGGTACTGAGGTCCGACCACCATAGTCTCTCATAATTCAGTGGGAAACACTGATAATGTTATTCATCCTACATCCCAGTCACTTCCTATTGGTAGATACCTTATTTCATTATCCTTGGATTTAAGGACAATGGACATTTTTTCCAAGTCTGTCTTCAAACAGTAGTAGGAGGCCAGTATGTAGATTGAAACAGCTTGCTGTAATCATTCCTGCTATCCATACTGGCCATTAAGATTCAAGTTTTTAAGATCACTTTATTGTCATTGTGTAACAAATACACAACGAAATTCAGTACACTCCCTAAAACAGAGCTCAAGATATATACATAAAAAGAAGTATTTTCTATTCACACACACATCGAAACATACACAGTTCACATTCACCTCCCAACATATGATTAAAAGAAAGTTAAGATTGAGATGAGGTGACCACAATAAGTATAAAATACCTACTAAGAGCCCTACTTTATCAGATTTTAGGTTTCAGCAGTTTGAGTTATACAAATTAGGTCCAAAGTTACAGTCTGCTTGGTTCAAAATTCCCTCTTTAAGTGTTAGTTTTCGTTCCATGATAGCTCAACACAGAATAATAGTGGATTATTTTACTGATTTGTCCAACTCAGACTGCTGAAGTCTCGTATTAACTTAAATTTTTACTCAGAACCAGGACTACAGATGTTTGCCCCATTAGAAAGAGATCTTTTAACAGCCAGTATGAACAGGAGGAATTATTACAACAAGCATAAATTATTCAGGTGTTCATTTGGGAACCTGACTTTAAAAATCCAACAGTAGTCCAAAACCAAAAAGTGTTTGCTAACATAAACTTAAAGAAGTTGAATTGGATTTAGTGAATGGAAAAAAATAAGGGTCATGTTCATCATTAGAGCCTTTCTGTCACGCTAAGAAACTGTGACAAGCAAAAGGAAGCAAAACACGACAAGGATTATAAGTATATATGACTCTTGTGTTACAATTATCGGACTAATTTGGTAATCGTACTTCCTGGAGCACTCGCCTGAACGGCCAGCTGCTTCTTTGGTCTCTCTCCTGTATGAATTTGTGTCTCTTTAGATGCTCACATGTGTCTTCTTTACCTTATTATCCTGCCCTGATAGGTGGATGAGTCTCAGACAGGGGAGCCTGGTTGGCTGGGAGGAGAGCTCAGGGGGCGGACCGGTTGGTTTCCGGCCAATTACGCAGAACGGATACCCGACAGCGAAGCTCCGATCACCCTGCGATCCACGGCCTCGGTGACCCCGACCTCAGCCCAGCAGCCAATGGGCACGCCTCCTCCAGCGCCCGGACACACCTCCTCCTCCGCATCCTCCGCCAACAGTAACTGGGCCGACTTCAGCACCACGTGAGTCCTGCTTCATTTGGGTTTAGTGCTTCATTTGGGGACAAAATATGATTTAAATTAATATATTACATGTTTAATACCTCCAATACTCTTTAATTCACGTGTCTTCTGTGCACTTCTGTTTCCAGTTGGCCCTCAAATACAGCCAGCCAGTCCGAGAGCGAGGGATGGGACGCCTGGCCGACCTCTTCAACCAGTCAGAATCCATCGCTCAGCGTTCCCTCGGCGCAGCTACGGCAACGCTCCGCCTTCACGCCCGCTACCATGACGACAGGCTCCTCTCCTTCTCCTGTGCTGGGACAGGTAACATGGTCATAGTCAGATCGTAGAGCACAGCGTACGACCGCCAGTCCAAAACCTAAAGTGGATAAATGTGTCAGATTCAGAAATTAAGTCAAGTATGTTTCATTCTTGGATTATTAATTACTTGCAGCTGTTTTTTTTATAGATGAACACCTGAACTAATTGTTATAACTTGCTGTTATTTTCTGACTCTTTTTTCAGGGGGAGAAGGTGGAGGGTCTTCAAGCTCAGGCTTTGTATCCATGGAGAGCCAAGAAGGACAACCATCTCAACTTTAACAAAAACGAGGTTGAGATCAACTCCGATTTGTCGTATTTTTTTTGTCTTGCTTTCTTTCAATTGTGCACATTTTATATCTAAATATAACTATATTATTGTTTCTGTTCATGTAGATAATTACAGTGTTGGAGCAGCAGGACATGTGGTGGTTAGGAGAACTGCAGACCGGACAGAGAGGCTGGTTCCCCAAAAGTTACGTTAAGCTCATCTCTGCCTCGATTGTGGCGCCACCTGGTGGAATCGCACCACGGAGCAAAAACCCAAGGTGGGTGAAAATGACACCTTAGGTCAAATTGACTATTTTAATTTTGAGTTTTTCAGAATTACGACTTTCTGAATTTCTCAAATCAGAATTAGGCTGACAGGTTATTGACTTAATTTTAAGACTTCACAGGATCATATTACGACTCTGGCTACTCTCTGGATTTGGAGCTGACTTTTAGATTTTACCTTCACGGCTCGCTTAGTCACATTTTGTGTTACGTTTCACTTCATTTTGACTTCATTTTGACTTGTCACAGAAGGAAAAGCTCAGATATAAATGTTCTAATTTAGCTGCAGTGATTTCAGGGTCCTGGTATTGTGCATGATAAAAACTTTTAGGATGTTAAAAAGACACATAAAAACCATAGACTGTATATAAAATGGACGTAACATCCGTGACGTCACCCATTGGTTTGTGGACTGCTGCTTGGAAGCGAATAGTTTCGGATCTGGGCAGCGCCATCTTGAAAATTTCCAGTGCATGCCGGGTAAAAAAAAAACACGGATTCTACTTATATGGGCATCAGGAGGAGCATGAGGCGTCCTCCTGAACCTGTGAACCAATCAACCTGTCAATCACGACGTAGCCACGCCCTAATGCATACCCTGCTTTATCGTCACATATAAAATCAGGGAGGCCAAAATGTCCCAAATGAACATCATACTGCATTGAAGAAGGCTTTAAACTAGCGATTGAGACCATAAACACATTTTTGAAAACGTTTACTGAGGTTAGAAATCAAGTGAGAAGCTGGTGAATTCTCCATTGACTTGTATAGAGACGGAAGTCCTTTTGACACCAAAACGGTCGCCCCCTGGTGGCCTTTTGATAGAATGCAGTTTTAAGTTACTTCCGCGTTGGCATCATTTCAGAGGACTGGAACTCCCCGCCTGTTAGTAACACGTCTAATTTCCTACTATGACACCTCAAGATTACACTCCAGCCTGTTAAATGAATCTTTAAATAGCTCAGTCAGTTTATTACGAAGTTGTATGAAAACACTTGAGTTTTTTATGACAGCTGGAGCTCTTCATAAGAAGCATTTTGTGATTTCTAAAAAACAAAACAGAGCTAATTTTATGTTGTAAAACTGCAAAAATTAAAATAAAATAATCATTCACCATTTAAATAAAGTGTTTTTTTTCCCTCCTTTTGTTTCTTCTAGTGAGTCTGGAGTGTCGGAAAGCCCCCCCAATGGGAAACGCCCCTCGCCTTCCCCAACCAAACCCTCTGAGTCTGGAGAAGGTAACACAACACGACACGATGCACGCACATTTAAACAGTCAGGTAGGAAATGATCACTCACTTTATATCCGTGTGTGTGTGTGTGTGCAGAGTACATCGCCATGTACACCTACGAAAGCAGCGAACAAGGCGACCTGAGTTTCCAGCAGGGAGATATCGTCACGGTGACCAGGAAAGAAGGGGATTGGTGGACGGGCATGGTCGCGGGCAAGACCGGAGTCTTCCCGTCCAATTACGTCAAACCACGAGATTCATCCACGGAGGTGAGGCGCAGTTTAGAGACAAAGCAGGATGGACCAGAACTGTAGGGAAATATTATAAAGATTTATTTTAAACTTTATTTTCTGTCTCTAGTCTTTGGGACCAGGAGGGAAGACGGGCAGCCTGGGGAAGAAACCAGGTGAGTCTTCAGTCACTGTGTATATACTGCTTCATTATAGCTGCTGTAACCTGATCTATACTCTATAGTTTTACTGAAGATACAGACTTTTTACTGTCAAATAAAAATGTCTCATTAAAATCTGTGCTTGTTCCAGTTCATCAAATCTAACATAAACATTAAATTAACATATCCACGCTTTGGTAATCCAAAATAAAACATTTTTAAATGAACTTGACTGATTTGTATTTCGACTTATACTTTTTTTTTTTTAAACAACCCTGGCCATAAGTCAGGCCAACTTCTTTTTTTTTTCCTAAGATGGCAAAGTAATGACCAGTAATGACTTACTAGTTTAGGCATGAGGAGTGAGATTGTGCAAGTAATGCCTTCACCATCCTAGGAAAAAAAAAACACACTGCTTACAGGAGCAGAACTAACCACATCATACTCTCCTTCTTCTACTTCTTCTTCGTCTTCTTCTTCTTCTCCTTCTCCTTCTTCTTCTTCTACTACTTCTTCGTCCTCCTCCTCCTGTCCTTAACACCATCAGAGATCGCTCAGGTGATCGCCCCCTACAGTGCAACAGGAGCAGAGCAGCTGACGTTAGCTCCGGGTCAGCTCATCCTCATCAGGAAAAAGAACCCAGGGGGCTGGTGGGAGGGGGAGCTGCAGGTACCGAGGCACAAAGTCTAGATATATGGAAAGAAATAACCATCATGTTGTCCTTGTATGAAAAGATAAATAAAAAAGGCCAGTAGTTGCTGATTATTAGGCAATAAATGACCTAATCCAGTTTAATTATGACAAATATCAGTTGCAACATACATCTAGACTCATAACTCTTTTGTCTTTTGAGGAGATTTAATTGCAACCTTTATATTTCTATTCAGAAAAACTGTAAATGATTTGTTTATTTATGTATTTAATATAGTTTATAGCATAGTGTAGGACATGCAGACTCTGAGATTAACAGCTAACGGCGTGCTGCGCTCTGATTCGTCCAGGCCCGGGGGAAAAAGCGTCAGATAGGTTGGTTCCCGGCCAACTACGTGAAGCTGCTCAGTCCCAGCACCAGCAAGACCACACCCACAGAGCCCACCCCTCCTAAACTGGCTCCTGCCAACACAGGTACACACACATGATGGACGCATACATGCACACAATTCACTGAAAATCCTCAGATTGATATTTTCTTCTTTTTTTCCCAAGTCTATAAAATATGAAACTCCGGACAGTAAAATTTGTACATTTATGCATTATATTTATCTGAAAGATGACTCATGATGTTGTCTTTACCTTGTTACTATACTGGCACATTACCACCTATGTTGGCATTTGATTGAGATTTGAGGAATTCTGATAGATTAAGATAAGATAACTTAAGATATTCCTTTATAATTCCCATGATGGGGGAAATTGACTGTCTTACCAAAAGTAGAAGCTTTTTAGGTTTGTTGGTGGGTAAATATGTCTGCAAAGAACATGGACACTAGAAAAGGAAACGGTCAAAAAGATGGAAAGAAAGACAAAATATTTAACATAAATATGAAATTCATATTAGGGCCAATATTGAGAAAAACTTTTTTTTTTCAAGCTTAGGGTTGATTCCCAGTCTTTATCGATTTTTGCTTGCCTGCAAAATTGAAGCATATCTTCTAGAGTTCAGTGGGAATAATGTACAATAATACTAATAATACATGTTATTATACACAGTTATTAAAGCTAGGGTATGTAGTGTTGTAAAGCTAGCAAGAGAGCTAGCAACATTTGAAAACATCACCTCCTCTAAGTTCCACCCCGCTGCTCCCCCTCCCGTCAGTGAGTCCGTCCACCAACTCTGTAGTTCTGCAGAGAAGTGTGCTGTTTTTTTCCGGCAACAGCGACAGGTGAAGACTGTGCACGCTCGAAGTAGGCAGGTATAGAGGGGGGCGGACGCAGATCTAGACATGAAGGCACCTGATTGGTTTTTGCTTTTCGGTGTGAAGTGCATTGATTGGTCGGAGTTTTATCAGTCCTGTGGCTGCCACAGAGGTCTGATTTTTTCCGTTCCTTTTTCTAAAGACATAATGTATTGATACCTCTGATAATAGAAGGACCATTTCACCCAGTATAACAAAAAGTGCTTCTGAACAGGATTACCAACCCTACCTTTTAAGTGATGCTTCAACTAAGTTTCAGCACAGACAGAACAGTAAAAGTCAGATGGATCTAAATAATCTGCAGATTTTTGTTTCTTCAAAAGATGTAAGCTTGATATCTGCAGACCGCTCCTAGCTAGCTTTAAACACCCAGCAGAGGTGAAAACCAAGAGCGCTGAGTCATTTTCACTCTGTCTCTCTCTTTATTCACTATGAGATAACCAGAGACAGCTACCCACCTAGAGTTTTTTCTGCACATTATAATAACGTTTTAGACATTTTAGACATTTTAGACATTTGATATAAAGCCCAGCTCCAGTTCATATTAAAGGGGAAAGTCTGTAAGTGTCAGATGAGTTCCTGAGTCCCGTCATCTCTCTCCTGAAGCTCTGTGTCAGGTGATCGGCATGTACGACTACGTGGCGCAGAACGACGACGAGCTGGCCTTCCTCAAGGGTCAGGTGATCACAGTGATCAACAAGGACGACTGTGATTGGTGGAAAGGAGAGCTCAACGGGAGAGAGGGTCTGTTTCCTAGCAACTACGTCAAACTCACAACGGATACCGACCCGAGCACACAGTGTGAGTACACGCACGCACACACTCACACACTCATAACCTCACCTTCTAGTGTGTTTCACAGCACACACATACAGATTATATTAAAACTAAAACATTAACACAGCTCTCAGTGTGAGTACAAACACACACACACACACACTGAAGCACTCTCTCTCTCTCTCTCTCTCTCTCTCTCTCCCACACACACACACACACAAACACACAAACACACACACCCCAGAGCCAGGTGTGGAGATGCTGTCCCTCTCTCAGTATTTGACCCCCCGGGTTGGTTTGACCTTTTCACCTTTTGACCTCAACACTCCTTTGGGCCTCTTTGAAACCTCCCAGTCATGCACCACCTCTGGGTGGTGTTTGTGTGTGTGTTTGTATGGTGTGTATGTGCATGCGTGTGTGTGTGCGTGCGTGTGTGTGTATATTTGCGTGCATTAGTGTAAAAGTGTTTCCCTTCTTCCTGCATGTGTCCCTTCAGCATGATCCACCATAGACCTAGAGTTTGTAGAGCGGAGCACTGAGACGCTGGCAGTCAGACCCGGACTGAAGACACAAACATTCAGGATATAAGAAAAAAGAATAAAATACATTTTATAATTAAACAGACGTCCAGAAAAAAGGAGGAAAAGAGCTCCTGATGAACAAGAGACATGACGAGTCCAAACTAAATAGATTATAATTAATAATGATCATATGATGATCTTATGATATAAACGTTTATTAAAATATAATATTGAATGAAATGCAAGTTAAAGCTATTTTACTCCTTCTTTCCTTTGTGTGAAGATTATTTAATATATTTAATAATATCTTTATAAATATTGTGTATCAAAGTAATATGTTCTCCTGTGTTTGTAACTCGACATCATTGTAAACGAGGGAAACCTCAGTGATTCTTCGAGTTTAAATAAAGGTTTAACTTGACCTAAAAAAATATATATTTTCTCTCAACTTATGTTCATGTCAGCAGAAAAGTGACGACTCTGGTTTATAACAAGTTGAAGCCTCACAAATGAAACATCACACAGATATTACAGAAGCATTTGATGCCACAGTGCATTAAAAGTGTATAAAACCCCAAAATTCACGAGTTTCCTTAATAAAAGTTTTTTCTAACATGACTTCAGCAATTTGTGGCGTCTTTGTATCTTTAAATAAATCGAGGTCAGTGGTTATTCTTGATCTACTGTGGATTGGATTATACCTCATTTTTCTATGTCACTTTGGACAAAAGCATCAACCAAAAAGATGAAATATAATCTGTGTTATGATCATTAATTAAAGAAAACTAAATATTTTCTCTTAAAGATGTTTGTCCTTCTCCTGCTTACTTATCACTATTCAAAAACTTCCAAAACAAAGTAAATGCTGATATATTATATAGAAAAACAAATGCTACACTGATCACTTGAAATCATAGTTAAAGAATATAATGACACATGTTAAGTGTCTAAAAAGGTGTTAAAATGTCTGGAATTGTAGGATTTAAGTATTAAATTTGATCTGAGTGTAATTATATTTGTTCAGTTTATGTTATTTATCATTATTTTCTGATTATTTTACATAAACAAACCAATGAACTTATTAATTAAAGTAAAAGCTAAGCAGCAGTTGGAACAATAATGAAACCAATAAGCCAGCCTGACGTAGACCTCCAAAAAATTGTAGCTACGCATCGAGGTGACACAAACATCGAGGGTTGTGATTGGTCCACAGTACGTCATTTCAGTTACAACATTTTGTCTTCTTCACAATATACCCTTCAGGAACCTCACACCCCCTAGTGTTTTGGCGGTGAATTGCACAGACGTTGAGTTGACCCGCCTTAAGTTGCAGTTCTATATAAATTACTTCAAAGTGACCACATTTCAACCCACTACAATGGTAAAACTCGCTTTTTTCCATTATTATACATTACCAGTCAAAAGTTTGGACACACCTTCCCATTCACATCAATGAGAAAGTGTGTCCAAACTTTTGACTGGTACTATATGTCTCATAGTATATTATATATGAGATATTAAAAGGGCAATGTGGCTTTATTTATATCGCACATTTCATACACAGGGGCAACTCAATGTGCTTTACATGAAAACTAAATATCTGATGATTTAACAGTAAGAATTGGAAGCATAAAAACATACAAATAAAAAAAAAGAAAACGAGAAAACAAAAAGCTAGAGTAAAATAGAGCATAAAATAATGATTTGCATTAAAATTATTAAAAGAACAGACTTAAAAATCATTAAATTTGTACTTTAAAAGATGCACAGATATCCTGAATCAGTCCGCCGCCACAAATTTATGCAGCTCTGGACTCATAAACACGACATCAGAGTGCTAATAGACGTTTTTCTGCCGCGCTTGCCCGCTCTACATCCTCTATTTCTATGCTAGGTTTAGACCACACCTCCACACTCTCTCTCTCTCTGTCTTGCTGCACGCTCCACCCACCTAGCACTCCTCGATTTGGTTGTTGTTGTTGTTGTTTTGTTTAGTTGTTTTTGTTGATGTTGTTGTTGTCGTCCTCTCTCTAGGATCATATCATTACCCAGAAACCCCCCTTCTTCCTCAAAGCCCTCAAAGAGACCCACTAGGCCACGCCCACTAGGCCACTCAACCAATGGGACAGCAGCGAGAGGTCACATGACATGACACCCTTCCCCCCCTTCTGGAAATGGCGCGACTCTCCACCAATAGAAGCCAGAGAGAAAGAAAGAAAGAAAGAGAAAGAAAGAGAGAGAAAGAAAGAAAGACAGACAGATAGACAGATGTGTAATGTTTTTAAACGCCCAGATGTGGCGTGACTCAAACTCTCTGGCTCCAAACTGCACTGCTCAACAGGAGGGAGATCAATAGTCAGGACTCCTCTTTTCCTCCTCTTTTTCTCCTCCTTCTTCCTTCATCTGTTCTTCTTCTTCTTCTTCTTTCTCTTTTACCATTTTGGTCGGAAGGTGGTGGATTTTTTTGTAGATGATAAAGAGGGAAGAAGAGAAGAGAGGAGAGGAGAGGAGGAGATTGTGACTATTGAGCTCCTTTCTTTTACCCCGTTAACCCCCCTTTTTGATTGGATCACAGTGACTGTACACACACACACACACACACACACATTAATACACACACACACACACACAGCCGCATCCTAGCGTGGTAAAGTGGATAGTGGGTCATTTTGTGGCTTTATGGGAGATTCTGTCATTTAGTAGCCGCAGCTCATCCTCTCCCTTCTCTCTCTTTTTTTACTTTTCTTTATTATTATTTTTATAATTTTTTTTTTTTACCTCGCTCCCCATTGGTTCAGCAGCAGCTTCATTCACCTGTCAGTCAAAAAGGCGCGGGCTCCACCCTCTATTACCCCCCCTCCTCCCCTCCCCTTCCTCACTAACCCCCCCTCCCCTCCCACAGCTTCACAGAAAGACCCACTATCTGCTGGAGGACAAGTTTCAATGTTTAAAGGATCAGGCTGGCACTTTTTCTACATTTTTATTGGCTTATTGTGAACAGTAAGCAACAACTAACGAGTATTATGAGTTTATCCAAAGTTTATTCTGTGCTGTAGACCTCTGAAAGCTTTTTTGGTGCATTAGTTTGCTTTAAAAAAGGCTCAAAAGTCTAATAAAAGAGTAGTTCTGTGTCATTTTCTTCTGCTTCATATCAAAACCTCTTGACTTTATCCTACATTTTAAATTCCTTTAAAGGATCAGTCAGTATAAAGTCAAAGAGGTTGGTACCTTAGTTTGTTTAAAAGTGGCTCCAAAAACTCAGTCTCCAGAGAGTAGTCCTGTGTTTTCTTCTTCTTCTTCTGCTTCATATCACAACCTCTTGACTTTATCCTACATTTTAAATTCCTTTTTAAAAGACGTCAGTATAAAGACAAATATGTTGTGAAACATATTTAAAACATGTCACTGAGCCACATCGCTGCATTGGGTTCAAAGAGTTTTTAGTACATTAGATTATTTAACTCTTACATGCTGTTCAGGGTCAAATTTGATCCATTTTTTTTAACATTTAAGAGCTTTAAAAACACCATATATGCATTTATTTTAGCCAGGCCCACAGTATACACAAATGGAGATAAAATGCATCTTTTAAAAAACATTTTTCTGCAGCTCATGCACATTTTTAAATATGCAAATGTACAAGTTTGACATGTTTTTCATTTTTTTTAAAAGGCAAACATTTAATTTCATCATATTCTATAAAATATTCTCCTGGACCATAAAACAGTGATTGTGAAAGTCTTTTTTTTTCTATAAGATAAATCAAACATTAATTTATGACTGTGAAATGGTGCAGAGACTAATTATGAATCAGAATATAAACACAGTATGTAAAGGGTTAAAAAAGACTAATAACAGTGTAACACATGTTCAGTAGTTCTGTGTCTTCATCTTCTGCTTCATATCACAACCTCTTGACTTTATCCTACGTTATAAATTCCTTTTAAATAACTTTGGTATAAAGTCGAAGAGGTTGTTTGATACGTTGCACAAGTTTCTGCACATGCTCAGTAGCGTCTGCCTTACACAGAACTACTCACCAGAGACTGAAAACGTTATCATTTTTTAATCTTTGGAGCCGCTTTTAAACAAACTAACATGCTAAAACTCTTCATAACGAAGGAACACGTCACCCATTGCAACCGTGTGGCTTTTCAGCATGTTTTTTTAAATTTTTTTCAGACGCTAACAGAGATCTACAGCACAGAAGAATAAGATGCATCAGGTAAAATATCAAAGTGGCTGCTTGATTAGCTTCACTCACTATCCAAACAAACAGTAGTAATCTATTGAGTGGCTCAAATCCACTTGACTGGTGGACAAAAAAGCTAATTATGTCCCTGCTCTTAAGAGTCAGGGTCTTTACTGTAATGTGGCTCATTAATGTGTTTTTAATAGTTTTTAGATAATACAGCACAGAGGAATAACATACATCTATTTAGTAGCTTGTCAAATTTGAACTTTCACAAATGCACTTTGCTGATGGACAAAAAAAAAGGTAATTTTTAACCCTGCTCTTAAGGGCGAGGGAACATGACTTTGCAGAATTGTGTCTCATTAATGTGTTTATAATCGTTTTTGGGATGAGAGACCAGAGGAATGAGATATTTCAGGCTTTGGATACATAATACTCGTTAGTAGATGAGTTCATTGTTAGTTTTGGTTCTGCACATCAGATTATTGATGAGAAGAAACATCTAGAAAATCTCCAGCCATGTTCCTCTCTTCTCTTCTCCTCTCCTCTCCTCAAAGCCAAAGACTCCTTCCTCCTCTCCTGCGCCCCTTCCACCTCTTCCTCTTCTGCCCCCCCCCCCCCCCCCCCCCCCCCCGTCCCCCGTCCCCCTTTACTCTAAAGTAGATGAAAGAATGGAGAGGAGAGGAAAAGAGGCAATATTGAGACACGTCCCACAACAGTTAAAGGCTGAGTTTCAACCCCAAGATGCTGCTTCCCTCCTGTGGTTTTAGGAAAAGGAGGAAGAGGAGGAGGAGGAGGGAGCATCTTGGGAACGAGGGACTCAGCCTGTAGCTCAGGTTATCTGCTTAGCTTAGCTTAGCATTACCAGCTAACCAAAGCTACACACAAAAGTACAACATAATGGTACAGAGAGTTTGGGGTATGCACGTCGACATTAAAACACACACACACACACACTCAGAGACACACACTGACGATGTTTTTATCCGTTGTAGTTTAACATTCTTGTATTAACTTTTTTTTTTTTAAATGATCCGTTTTATTTTCTTCTGTTGTTGTTTTTTGGGGTTTTATGTTGTTGTTTTGTTTTTTTTGGTTTACATGTTTATTGTTTTGTCTGTTGCTATGATGATGAGACGCTGTCACACTGCGGAGGGGTTAGATCAGGACAGGCGGGCGATGACATCACACACACACACACACAGACAGATTTGGTACTAATGTGGAAAAGTTGTCAGCTCTTTGAATCATTCCAGTTAAAGGAATAGTTTCATTCATATTATAATATAACGTTTTTTGGGATATAAGCTGCAGGGAGTTTAATGAGAAGCTAAATATCATCTGACTTTCAGTATAAAAGCTTCCTGAAAATGTCTAAAAACTATTCCTTTAAAATTAGCTCATTTGTTCTGTTTTTAGTTGTGGCTCAGTTTTACAAACTGGTGATTTTTTTTTTTTTTGTTGTTGTTGTTGTTTGTTTTTTCTTGTAATTTGAGCTTTACCTCTGGATATTATTTCCCAAAACTGTGACTCCGCCTCTAATAGAAAAAAAAAAAGAAGTCAAAATGCCGCCAAACTTTATGCACAACACAAAAAAAGGAGATTTTTTTTTCTCTTTTTTTTAAAAAGTTGCATTTTTGCCTTTTTTTCCCCTTTACCTATAAATAAAACCCAACCATTGCACGTATCGTTTCACCCCTGCAAAACATGACATTTTAAACTTTAAGCATTAATAACATTTTACACTGAAGGCACAGGACTATAAAACAATGAATGTTAATATCCTGAAAGTAAGAAAAGAAATCAGCTGTTATTTTTAACAACCTGCTCCTTTAATTTTAGTCCCATGTTTTTGTAGCTGCAGTCTCTCTCTCTCTCTCCTGTGCCTCAAATCCCCCAAAAAATTCATCCCAGTTTTTTTCTCCCACTAAAAGTCGTTTATCTTAAGCAGCCAAATAGAAGAACCACATTTCCTGAAGCACTGTTTATTAATCATATCATCATAATTCAGCTAATTCAGCGGGAAACGTACCGAACAGCACAGCCTCCTCGCTTGTGAGCAATTATGTAGGACTGCCTCCACCTTCAAATTGTTCCCATAGCAACAGGCTAGTATTATAGTGGTTGCCATATCAGATTTATTTGTGTGTTTTTTTGTTGTTTTTGTTTTGTTTGTTTTTGTTTATCCAGATGACAGTATTGTGATTTTAATGTTTACCCTCAGAAACACAAACAAAAAATGATTATTGAACTACAAGAAACTTTTTATACAACAAGCAATAGACTTATTATTATTGTTACAATAATAATAATTATTATTATTATTAATTAATTAACCTGCTTGGATCCCATTGGTTCCTCCAGTGTGTCAGTATTAGAGGCGAAGCGATCTGATTGGTTGATGATGAGTCGAGACCATCAGTTGTTTAACAGAGTAAGGTCCAGACTGGGACAGAAATATGAGCATTAGAGCTGCAATTAATGATTATTTATTTAATTAATTGAAAAAAATAATCATCAGAATTAGTGATAGTTAATTAAAAAGTGTCTGAACAACAATCTACAGCTCAAATATATTCAATTTACTGTCATAAAAACTAGGAAATGTTGACTTTAAGCAATTAATTGATGAATTGACTAATAATTGCAGCTCTAATCAGCAGGTTTTTATAAAAGATTATAAGTCACTGGTTTGGTATCCGATGGTCGAGACTCCTCCTCACGGTCAGAGTCAACATTTTAATCTAGAACAAGGAACCAGCTAGACCAGAGCCGTGCTCCACATTACCCCCCCCCCCCCCCCCCTCCCCCCCCCCTCATCCGTTACTACATGCTACTATAAGCTCCCCACATGCCCCTAATTAAGCATTACATTTAAATCATGTGCTACAGGATAAATTAACCTTTAATTTTTTAGCATTAATATCTTTTTACCATTTTTAATAAAATGCTGAGCACGGCTCTGGTCTGAATCTGGTTTGTTTAATATTTTAAAAAAAGAGGAGAATAAAAAAAAAAGCTCTGTATGATCTATACTCAATCTAATGAAATGGTTATGGTTGATGCTTCTTATGGATTATAAAATAGCAACTCTGATGATGAACGGACGAATGGATTAACAAGCCAAGCCAAATGTAACCTGACTGCACTTGGTGTCAGTGCGTGCATGAATGAATGAATGAAAGAATGAATGACTGAATGAACGAGAGAGTGAGTGAAAAAACAGCACGAATGAGCAATTTTATGGACGTGAACGGTTAGATGGATACACAAAGGAAAGAAAAAAAGGATACTTGAATGAGCAAATGAATGAATGAATGAACGACATGTACAGAATGTTAGCGTCTAGTGTTGATAGTACAAAAAAAAAATGTCCTGAGGTTTTTATTGGTGGAGATTTTGATGAAGCAGTGAATATGATTGGTCCTGATGATTAAACGCTCTGAGACAGACTGCAGACGACTGGCCTCGTTACTCTCACACACACACACACACACACGATACAATATCTACTGCATCTGCATTAAAACCAAAGAAGCTTCTCATTAATTTGGCATTTTTAATGTTATTTAAATTAATCCTCTGACAAACTTCTCTCTGCATATTTGTAACTTTCCCAACCGGTGCAGAATCAAATATCAAAACATTTTGGACCAAATACCTCGATATTGATGTTTTGTCAATATTGTAGGACTGACTATTGGTGCTTTCTGATAAATAATCATCAGTATAATGTGAATATAATGACTAAGTGGATAAATGAAGATAATAGAACAGTCTAATAAGCTCAGAAAGTTACATTTGTACTGTAATGGAGCCTTTAAAAGCAAAAAAAAGACACTTATTAATCCATATCATGATATTACGATATTCAAAATCTAAGACGCTATAAAATATCACAATATAGATATAATATTGATTTATTGCCCAGCCCTAATTCATAATGTATTTAGTATTGATTATACGGGTTTAACCATAGACTGTATATAAAATAGATGTAACATCTGTGACGTCACCCATTGGTTTGTGGACTGCTGCTTGGAAGCGAATAGTTTCGGATCTGAGCAGCGCCATCTTGAAAATTTCAGGTGAATGCTGGGTAAAAAAAACACGGATTCTACTTATATGGGCATCAGGAGGAGAATGAGACGCCCTCCTGAACCTGTGAACCAATCAACCTGTCAATCACGACGTAGCCACGCCCTAATGCATACCCTGCTTTATCGTCACATATAAAATCAGGGAGGCCAAAATGTCCCAAATGAACATCATACTGCATTGAAGAAGGCTTTAAACTAGCGATTGAGACCATAAACACATTTTGAAAACGTTTACTGAGGTTATAAATCAAGTGAGAAGTTGGTGAATTCTCCATTGACTTGTATAGAGACGGAAGTCCTTTTGACACCAAAACGGTCGCCCCCTGGTGGCCTTTTGATAGAATGCAGTTTTAAGTTACTTCCTCGTTGGCATCATTTCAGAGGACCAAAACTCCCCGCCTGGGTTTAACACTGTCAGCTTGTTTGTAGTGCTGCCTCCTAGTGGCCAACGTGACAGAATATCTATCAAAGTAAATGTTTTATTACGTTATCGGTAACGTGTGTGCAGCAGATGCTTCATTTGTTGGATAAAATTAACTAATGATCCACTTTAACAAAACTACGAAGCATCTAGCAAACTCTAGAAGTTACTCACTAAACTTAAGAGCCAGATCAGAAATGTTTGAAGTCGCAAACATCTCTTTTATTCTCTTTGGCGACACCTTGTGGCGTTTAGTGGTAATTGCAGGAGTGTTTTGACCTTTTGACCTCACTCTCAGAGATCCAAACTAAACCGTGCCGCTAGTTGACGTCGCGCTAGCAGAAACAAATTAAAGAGAGTTAGAAATGTGTCGCTTTAAATTTGAAGATATGAATTAATTGATCATAATCCTGCAAATGCAACAAACAAGCTTTCATCAGCAGCTGCATCGGCTCAGTCAACACTGTGTGATACTTAACACTTATTTATGTTAATGTTTATTTACTGCACATAAAGAGAAATGTGCAGAAGGAGCCAATAAAACCTATTAGGGCTTTAAAGTCTTTAAAGTCTTTGAGATTATAACTCTATAACTCTAATCTAGTGGCAAAACCTTTAATTATTACACTGAGTGCTATTAAAAGAAAATGTAAAAAAAAAACATTTATAGAGCAGTTTTTAGAGATACTCAAAGAGGTTTTACATGAATTAAAAAGATTGAACCAAACTAAACTAAAGAGAAGATCTAATCTAATCTAGTATTGGACAGGACATCATCTTTAAAAGAACAAAGCAGCACCGGACATACATATATTATATATTATATATTCTATAAATAGCCTTCAACAATTTAAGGCACAGACACACACAGATGATCCTACACACAGATTGTGGAGAGCTGAATCACACACACACACACACATACACTTTTCACACTTAATTTAAATAAAAGATGAGCTCCAGAGTCACTTCCTGTTTTCTGACGTCAGGTATGTATTTTGTTGGTAATGTATGAACTCAGGAAATCACAGGTATCATTTTTTTTCTTTTGAATTTCTTCCATGTTTCAGGATATTTGATTGAAAGTTGTTTGTGTGTGTTTTCTGTGTGTGTGCGTGTGTGTGTGTGTGTGTGTGTGTGTTTCAGGGTGCGCTGACCTCCACCTGCTGGACATGCTGAGTCCAATGGAGAGGAAGAGGCAGGGTTACATCCACGAGCTCATCGTCACCGAGGAGAACTACGTCAACGACCTGCAGCTCGTCACAGAGGTTAAAAACACACACACACACAGACACACACACACAGACACACACGCACACACACACAGACACAGACACACACAGACACACGCAAGCACACACACACACACTGACACACAGACACAGACACACACACACACACATACACACACACACACGCACACACACACAGACATACACAGACACACACACAAACACACACACTCACACAGACACACACGCACACACACACACAGACACACACACAGACACACAGACACACACGCACAAACAGAGACAGACACACACGCACACACACACACACAGACACACACACACACAGACGCACACACAGACACACAGACACACACACACACACACACAGAGACAGACACACACGCACACACACACACAGACACACACACACACACACACACAGACACACACACAGACACACACACGCACACACACACACAGACACACACACACACACACAGACACACACACAGACACACACACACACACACACACATGCAAAGAAAACACATCACCAGTTAGGTTGCATGTAAACAAACACGTAATTTGCTTTCTGAAGATTTTATTAATATATAATTAAGCAGTTTTAAGGTGGTAATGATAATAATATTAACTATATACCACCTTAAAGTGCTTTACAACAAAATAAATGACTTACACCAGGTGTTTCATATTAAAAGAGACCTAAAGAAATATTAATGTAATACAAAAATGGGAACTAAAATAGCACATAGTAAAAGTAGCTAAAAAAAGAAAAGAATACATACTATATATAAAATCAGGTGAAACAACAATTTAAAAGAAGTTAGTAGTGCATTAATGTGGAGATGACTGTCAGAAAGTTAATAAAAAGGATAAAGTGAAGAGGTAAGTTTTTAGCTTTCTATTAAAAATATTTAGTGAGCTACTTCCGCAATATTTAAAGGTAGTTTGTCCCATAGTTTTGGGGCGTAATTAACAAAGGCTGCATCACCGATTTACATATAATTCACCTGTTATTCGTCTTTTTTCTACCCGTTTACAAACTTATGGAGTGATGTGGAATCGGTGAATCTGGTCTTTAATTTCTTATCTATAAAAAAAAGCACGTCAAAAAAATGCTGTCAGTTTTGGAAATGCACGTTTTAAGGAATTTCTATGAGCTTAAAGTTCACTTTTTGACCCTTTTTCAATTCTAATTCAATACTACTACTATTAAACAGCTGATTTCTCATAGTTAACTTTTCTCTTTGTGTGTGTGTGTGTGTGTGTGTGTGTGTGTGTGTGTGTGTGTGTGTGTGTGTGTGTGTGTGTGTGTGTGTGTGTGTGTGTGTGTGTGTGTGTGTGTGTGTGTGTTCAGATCTTCCACAAACCTCTGCTGGAGTGCGAGCTGCTGACGGAGAAGGAAGTGGCGATGATCTTCGTCAACTGGAAGGAGCTCATCATGTGTAACATCAAACTGCTCAAGTAAAGAGACACACACAGCACCTCACACACACACACACACACACACACACACACACACACACACACACACAGGCTGAGGACATTTACATCAGACGCAGCTCATCAGCCCGAACACGACTTTGCATTGCAAAGTTCGGCTGCTTTGAATAGACGAATGTTGCATTTGGATCAATGAGGGTTTTTGTGGTTTAGTCAAATTTAAAGATGTTAAAATGTGAAAATAAACGTATGAATAACTTGCACACATTCTTTTTTTGTGGACCCAGCATCACATTTCTGCTTTTAATCCATTTAGAGAGAATATATTAGAGGATTATGGCAAAAATGTCTGAGTGGTGTAACCATAAAAACTTAACCATAAACCATAAAACACCATATCAACTAGTTTGGCATGATCTTACATTATAACTTTTATATTAAATAAAGGTAATGGAATACAATTGTTCTAAATATTACATTTAATCTGGTAACCATGGAGATCAGGATTAAATGAAGTAATTATTAGTATAAATCCACTTAAATACAC
>NC_084981.1:27368239-27400074 GCF_963691925.1 Scomber scombrus
AGAGGGGAGGAGAAGAGAAGAGAGAGGAAATAGGAGGAGAGGAGACAAGGCAGGAGGAGAGAGGAGACATGAGGGTTAGGGTTTAGGGTTAGGAGAGAGGAGAAGATAGGAGGAGCAGAGAGGAAAGGAAGAGAGGAGAGAAAGAGAGGAGATTAGGAGGAGAAGAAGAGGAGGAGAGAGGAGAGGAAAGAGGAGAGGGAGAGTTGGTGTTTAAAGGAAGCGTGTTTCAGTGACATTTACAATGCTCTAAATGTGACTTCCTGTTTCTCCTTCAGGTCACTAAACCTCTCGGCTCGTCTGGATCTGATAAAGTTTTCTCCTCTAAAACTCATCTGCAGTATCGCATGTACAAGACGGTGAGACCACACACACACACACACACACACACACACACACACACACACACACACACACATAATCATCATCACCATCAGCTGCACTAAAACATTTTTAGAAAGTTGTAAAATATTTCCATGTTTTGTATATTCTGGGTCGCATGAAGACAAGTCGTCAAATATCTGGCTAAAAGAAAAGTTTCTCATGTTGTTTTCTTCTCTCAAATGTAAAAAAAAAGGGTTAAATTAGACCCTGAACATTATGTAAAGGGTTAAACAAAGTCCTTAACTCATTCAGTGAATTAGTTAATGTTAAGAACATTCAGAGAGTTAATAATAATAATAATAATGATACATGTATTTATATAGCAGCTTTCATACAGGAAATACAGGAAGTATGGAGTGTTTAACATTAAAAGGGCCAAAAAGAAGCACAGAGTAAAGTTATAAAAGAAGAAAGAAGAAAAAGGAACATTAATGTCATATAAGATGGAAAATAAAAATAGTAAATAATTATAAACTAGTGAAGAAAAAAAAAGTAGAATAAATACAATATATTTTTAAAAAAAGCTTAAATCTGAATCTAAGATAACACAGAGACTTGTGACCTCAGGTTTAATCCATGGAGTTAATTTCCTCAGATTATTGTAGAGCATCATTTAACTTTAAGAAATTAAGAAATTAAAGATATTAAAGAAATTACAATAACAAATATATACCTGTAATATTTTTGATAATAAGGCTGCATTTCCAGTCTTATTACACAATATAAAACATGTTTTTTCTCATATTTTCTGCCTTATTTAACAGATTTGACAGTAAATTGCCAAAATGCTGAAAATATCTCTACCTGCAGATATCGTAGCTTCCTGAAGCAGCGTTTCTGAGGTGTGAAGTATCTTTTCTATTAACTCCTGATGACTGAGCTGCTTTCTTTTCTCTCTTTCAGCCAATCTTCCTCAACGAAGTGTTAGTGAAGCTGCCGACGGACCCGTCAGGAGATGAACCGCTGTTCCACATCTCTCACATAGACCGAGTTTACACGCTGAGAGCTGAGAGCATCAATGAGAGGTAAACACATGTATACACACACATATACACACACAGGAATAAAACACAACATGGTCCAGATTGCTGATTAAGGAGAGCTTTAAACCTCAGATGCAACATTTATTATTTTGTTTATTTTGGCCATCATGTTAAAATTACACACATTATTGCTCTGATTATAAATTGTCAGTATGATGTGTTGCTTCATTAAAATAAGCCTGCAACTAATTATTATCACAATCAATTAATAGGCCAATAACTGATATTTGACTTTGTGCAACATTCAGTCCAAAAAACCCCAAAAATCAACTATTGGAGCTAAGAGCAAGAATAGTAGTAAATTCTCACATTTAAAACCCTGAAACCATCAAATGTTTGACTTTTTTTTTGTGCTTATAAATGAATTAGACACTTAAAATAACAGAGAGTTAAATAACAGAGATTTTTGTCTTGTAAATTTACGACTTTAATCTTTAATTTTTCTTTAATTCTGAGTTTTATTTTACATTTATGGCCCTAATACGCCATCATATCCAACTGAGCAGTAGCTAGCATGGCTAAAAAAGTTGCTGGTGGTGATTTAAACATTGTGTGTGTGTGTGTGTGTGTGTGTGTGTGTGTGTGTGTGTGTGTGTGTGTGTGTGTGTGTGTGTGTGTGTGTGTGTGTGTGTGTGTGTGTGTGTGTGTGTGTGCAGGACGGCTTGGGTTCAGAAGATTAAAGCAGCGTCAGAGCTCTTCATCGAGACGGAGAAGAAGAAGAGAGAGAAAGCTTATCTCGGTATTCTTTTAACTTCTCTCCATCCATCCATCCATCCATCCATCCTTCCTCACTGTTTTGTTCATGGAGGAATTAAACAAGAAAAACAGCATTTAAATATCTTAAATCTACATCTCTGCTAACTTTAACTATTTGTTTATGATATATAATAACACACATCTCTTCTCCTCTCAGTTCGTTCTCAGAGGGCGACGGGTATCGGTAGACTGATGGTCAACATCGTGGAGGGGATCGAACTCAAACCCTGTCGCTCCCACGGTACACACACATACACACACACGCGCACACATACACATACACACACACACACACACACACACACACACACACACACACACACACACACACACATACACACACACACACACACACACACACACACACACACACACACACACACACTAGACTTGTAGGTCTCGAGACCGGTCTTGGTCTCGAGACCAGACTATGTTGCAGTTCTATGATGACGCACAGACGCATCAGAAGTTTCACGTCCACCTGACCAACCAATCATAGCGAACTACGTGCAGACCGGCCACACCGCAGCCAGAGGCAACAGCTAGTGTTAAACCAAAAATAATACAAACAATGTCTGAACAATAATATGTTCTAAATCTGCTGGATTTTTAATAATCAGGTTATAGACATTGTTAAAAAGACTGAGGGCGGAACCTAAGTTTGTTGTTGCCATGGTTTCCTTCTGTCCGGTTAATGCGTTACACGCTATGAAGCCGGCTAACTCCCTAAATTGCGTCTTTAAATGATAAGTAAGTTATGTCAAGTGATGTTTCACTGATTGTTTGTTTGACCATAACCTGTTTATTGATTTATGTAAATTTGACGGCATTTATATAATTTAAACGGCAGTTATAGCACTCGTTAGCATTATGCTAGCACATTTCTATAACGGTTATAACGGTTTTCTGTTATCAGTGCTATAAATAGTAACATGTTATTTTATCACCATTTACACGCTAATATATTGCTTTGAGAGAAACTGTAATGTGTATTGAAGTCAATTATTATGTTTATTGAATGTTTATGATTTACGATAGCCTCCATTTACATTTTATACCATTGTTGCCATGGTGATTAACGTTACTGTTTGTTATATAGTTTCCAGACCATACACACATACACACCCAAATATCATCATATCCTCATATCATCCACCTCCAATCATCTATAGTATAGATATAGTATAACATCTGCTGATGAATTATAATTAAATGTTCACTAAATGAAGACTTCCGGTCCCTGACTCTTTAATGGGAGTCTCCATATTGCCGCTTCAACCAGTATAAAGTATAAAGTGCAGAAGAGCTGCTACAGACATTGCAGTTTGATAACTTTTGTTCTAAATCGTTGCACTTTAAGAGATAACCACAGTTACTTAAATTTGCCTTTTTATTTGGAAACATTGCACAAACTATGTCATTTAGTCTAAAAAATCAATGTAAAAAAGAATTGGGATTTTATTATAAAAAAATCGTGATATGATATTTTTGCCATATTGCCCACCCCTAGCCTGTAGTTGAAATAATACAATCTAATATTTATACTTAGCAGCTGAACCCAGTATGGTGCTTATGTTCTACAACTCATGCAAAATATGGTGTAAATATGGTTTTTTTTTTTTTGGGGGGGGTTTCTGTCTCGGTCTCGGTCTTGGTCTTGGTTTTGTTCTTGGTCTCGACCTCGACCTCGACTGGTCTTGGTCTTGACTTGGTCTTGTCTTGGTCTTGATACTCTCTGGTCTTGGTAGTGTCTTGGTCTCGGTTTAGGCGGTCTTGACTACAAGTCTAACACACACACACACCCACATACACATACACACATACATACACACACACACACATACACAAAGACACACGCACACACACAAACACACACACATACACACACACACGCACACACACACACACACACACACATACACACACAAATACAAACACACACATACACACACATACATACACATACATACATACATACACACACACACACTGCACATTTTCAACATTATTAACAGAACGTAGGATAAACCCTTTGAGATGAACCATCAAATAAACAACAATAAACAATCCTACAGACATACTACAATTATAACAACACACAACAACACACACACACACATTAGAACGATGAGTACATAAATAAATACACACTTACGTTCCCGTAGTGACAGTATCCTGTAGATACTAAAAATACTTTAGTTTAGCTCAAACTCTCTTTGCAAAAATTGGCATCCTGAGTTGTCTTCTTTTCCTTAACCACAACTGGGTCCACATTGTCCCCCTCTTCCCCAGCCAGCATGTCCATTTGGGCCCCATAAGGGTTACATATATATAAGGGCTGCAAATATGGGTCCCAAGTGGGTTTGTCCGCAGTTTCCATGGTGACCACACCTGTGTTTGCTCATATGGACTTCAAGTGAGTTCTGACTGGGTTTCAGGTGGGGCCCATGTAGGATCAGAATTGACCTAAAATGGGCTTCACATGTTTCTGCAACAATATGGGGCTCATACAATTTGCCCTGTTTATGCCCATGCCCGCTTATCCCTCTTGCATCCCTTATGGGGCTCATACAGTCAGCCCACATTACTAAAACCATGTGGGACCTGCTGCAAAATGTGCCCAGTTCAAGCCCCATGTCCACTCAGTACCCACGTAGCCCACATTTAACCCATGTTGGGCCCACATAGACATGCTGGCTCGGTTCTTCTTTGCACATAAACAGCACTATTGAAGGGTTCGGTTCTTGCTTAGCTTCACCATAGCAACGCAGATTGGTGACGTCATCTTTTATATTGACTCTGATTCAGTCACTGTGATCATTGTACAGTCATATAAAGTTTATTAGATGTTTGTATAACTTATGTTGTGTCTGATATCTAACACAGCGTCTGTATTTTTAGGAAAAAGTAACCCATACTGTGAGGTGACCATGGGGTCCCAGTGCCATATCACAAAAACACTACAGGTAAGACTATATTCTCATATTTAAGGTTCTTATTTATCTTAATGTTATATTACTGATTATTATCTGAAGGCTGTAAAGATAAATTATAATTGTTAAACCTCTCAGTTTTACTCTGTGCTGCATCTTTAGAGATTTATAACAGAATTTGAACAGAATAATTTGAATAGAATAAAATAATAATTAAAAATAATAATAATAATAATAAACAAATTTAAAAAAATAATAATAAATAATCATAGTTGAAAATATTATATATTTTAAAATAATAATTACAATAATAATAATAAAATTAAATTGTTATTAAATTATTATAATAATAATCAAATAATAATAAATTATAATTTTAACCAAATTTAAATTTAATTGAAGTAAGAGAGGTTTTAAATCAAGAGAAATATTAATCATAATAACAACTGTAAAATATATACTGAAAGACAGTTCAATTCAACTTAAATGTCTTTCAAATGTTATTTTTATTCTTTAACTATATTATGTATTTGTCCAAAGCTGCAACAAATAACTAATAACTAAATTAATCATAAACTATTTTGAGCATCAAATAATCATTTGTTATTTTTTAAGCAAAATTATTAAATATTTACTGGTTTCAGTTTCTCATCTGTGAGGATTTGCTGTTTTCTGTTGTCAAATATGACAGTGAATTGAATATTTTAACATTTCTGACTGTTATTCAGACAAATTAAACAAACTGAACCTAACTTAAAGTCTGTGTAAAGTGAATTAATTGATTTATTTCTAAACACATTCCTACTAAAACATTTGAAAAGATAACTATGTAATACTGAACTGTGGCGTTTTCATCATGTCTATGTTCATTATTTACTGTGAATGCATTTTATTCACCATTTCATTTACTAAACACTTAATCAAGAAAAATAAATGCTAGTTGCAGCTCTACATTTGACCAAGTGTATTGTTTTTTAATGAAAATATAGCAGTAATATTGATTATTTAGTAAGAATAAAGACAGTAAAAGCCACTGAGGCAGAACACAGATCTGTCTCCTCATAGTGGAAGCTAACAGACATGTGTGTGTGTCATGATTTCAGTGCATGTATTTAATTACATTTTGCTGTTTTCTTTCTCTTCTGTCTCTTTAGGACACGCTGAATCCCAAGTGGAACTCCAACTGTCAGTTTTTTATAAAGGACCTGGAGCAGGACGTCCTCTGTGTCACTGTGTTCGAACGAGACCAGTTCTCACCCGACGGTCAGTGACACTCACACTTTAAAGGATTCTTCTTCTACCTCTTTTTCTTTTATTTCTAACGAGTGTTTTTCTTCCATTTTTCTCCCCTCAGACTTCCTGGGCAGGACGGAGATCCGGTTGGCTGAAATAAAGAAGGACCAGGGCTCTAAAGGACCGATCACGAAGCGGCTGCTGCTCCACGAGGTTCCTACAGGAGAGATCGTGGTCAGGCTCGACCTCCAGCTGTTTGAGGAGCCGTGAAGCCCGGACCGGACCAGACTGGACCAGACTGGATTAGACTGGAATTGACTGGACTGGACTGCAGAGGGTTTGATTTGGGACCTGACATTTGACTCGGGTTAAACTGGACTGGTCTGGGTTATCAACATATCAGCTTAAAACACTCCAATTAAGTTATTTATTCACGCACAGCCAATGCATTTATCACTTTAAGTCATCTACTTGCTGCAATACAAGAAAAAAAATACAGATTTTTAATGATTGATTATAATTTGGAACATTTTTCAAACACATTTACAACAAAAGTGCAACTTTCTCTCACTGCTGCGCTGCATTATGTGGCAGCTTTCAAACCTTTTTAGCCTGTTTGGGGAGAAAAATTTAATTAAACTCAAAGTATTATACCTGAGCAATACAAGATTAAAAAAACAACACAGATTTTTAACAATTAAATTACAATTTGGAGCATTTTTCAAAAACATTTACAACAAAAATACAACCTTATCTTGCTGCTTCGCTTTATTATGTGGCAGCTTACACATATTTTTAGCCTGTTTTGGGAGAAAAATGCAATAAAAAAACTAGTATTACATTTAAATATTTGTTTATAATTTAAAACAGCATTTAGATAATCATCATTTTCACTGAAAGAAAAAAAAAGTGCTGAATGTAACCAGCAGGGGGCGCCATATACACATTTTTTCCCCCTCCTTTCTAAAGCAGCTTTAATCAGACAGGAGGACCTTAAAGGGAAATTGTGCTGCATTTTATGTGGACGTTTAATCAGTGTTGATGGGAAATGTAGTCAAATGATGCAATAGAGACCAAGTAAGACAAGTTTTTCTGTGTTTCTGGTCGGGTGTTAAATAAATGGACAAATATCGACACACAGATCTGACACCAGTGGCAGTAAACCTCTGTGGAAGATTCAGTGTATTCCTAATTATTACTACTACTATTATGTTGTTTCTTAATGTTCTTAAATATAAATCTTAACTAAATCTGTCATCTTTTAAGTAAATTTTGTTGTTTTTTACGGGTCTTAACGTTAACGTGAGTGCTGCTTTTCCTGCAAGAAGTCAGATCAGATGGTTTAAAACTCACTGTGAATGATGTGAAGGCTTATTCCAGTCCCAGTCCCAGTCCAGTTTAACCCAGTTTAGCTCAGTTTAACCCAGTTTAACCCAGTCCTCCTTCAGTCTTAATCCAGTTCAGTCGATTCCTGTTGGAGATCGGCTGTTTTTTCTCTTCCTCTGCTTCATCAGACAGTCTCACAGACACTCCAGTGACAATCCCAGCCCTCCTCATTTGTCCCTGATAAACCCAAACACCCCCCCCCACACCCCCATGTGTGTGTGTGTGTGTGTGTGTGTGTGTGTGTGTGTGTGTGTGTGTGTGTGCGTGTGAATGCCTGTACGAGTGTTAAGGTGGACTGGCTAATTACAGGTACGGTTCAGTGTACATTTTTATTAAGTCTTTTAACGAGTTTCGAGCGACTTTTGAGGTACCACGTGGTGTGAACGGACTCTGACATTTTATACTTTGGTCTGTTTTAATCGTCGCTGAACGCTTGTCACGTGATTTCAAGAAAGTGCGACATATGTACAGGTTTAATGAGAAAATGTTAACGATGCTAATCAGCTGAAAATATAGAAAGATTTTAACCCAACTGTGTGACAAGTGTCCAGTGTTCGTAGACTACAGACGTGTCAAGATGTCCCTTCCACATGTGTGTTAATTATTAAAATAATAATAATATGGCTGGTTGTTGACCACCAGGGAACAGATGTGACAGCTAATTTAAAAAATGAGGTACTGTAAAGAAGAATGTCTTAATTGTTCTTATGTTTTTAATGTTGGACGCACATTTAAAGAGGGGTTGTATAGTTTGAGGTGATTTTTTTTTAGTTTTTTTTGTTGTCACACATCTGAACTTTCTCTGGTGTTAATGTTGCTGATGTCACCGTGGTCGTTACTATGCACGGGACAGGTGTCGCTATGGAAGGTTTAAAAAGAAAAGACACCCTGAAAGATTGAGGGAGGGACAGGAGCCCTCGAAACATGCCAGGTACGACAGAAAGTGTATTATAATAGGGACAGCAGTTTCAGATCATTTCCACACTCCTTTTTTCTTTTCTTTTTTTAAAAATATGACTTTTTGGGCTTTTTTTGCCTTTATTGGACAGTTGGTAGCAGAGAAGGCGACAGGAAACAAGTGGAGAGAGAGAGAGAGAAAGAGATTGTATGACATGATACAAAACAAGGTCTGTAACCACAACTATTTTTAACTGCAAGAAGTGTTAAAAAAGTAGTCTTAATTTCTCACCTCCCACAACTTTTTAACTGACTCATATATTACAGCAGAGGTCATGTGCACAGCAGTCTTTTTGATTAATCAGACCCTGGAAGATTAACATTAGTGATAAAAAACTAACATTTAAAACATAAATCTGGTGTTATTCCTCCACCGATTTTATTTTTAATGTCAACAAATCCCATTAAAAAGTCTGCATCTCTATTCTTTCTGATGTCTCTTTCCTCTCTGTGGCTCTACAAACCTCTTTAACATCAAAAAGAAAAAAATGACCAATATATAGTTTAATTTAAAAGAAAGGCTAATTGGGTTCCTAAAACAACAGCAGGGCACTGTAGTTTTTATTAAATGTTCCTCAAATAGGATTTGGCAGCATTTATCAGGGTATATTTTCAGCAGTGACTTAGTGACAACAGTATTTGTGGCAGTGTGACATAATGAAAGTGGTAGAAACTAACATTTAAAGCATAAAACTGGTGTTATTCTTATATAGATTTTAGTTTAAATGTCAGCAAATCTCATGAAAAGACGAAAACTGAAAGTTTGTTAGTCCATTCTGACTTATTTATCCTCTCTGTAGCTCTCCAAACCTGAAGATGTACATCTTTAAAAACATACAAACAAAAAAAGTGACAAATATAGTTTAATAGTTTAAGAGAGGTCGACAGGAAACAAAGGGGAAGACAGGAAGGGGTATGAGCTGTAACCACTGCTACAATTTCTACACACTTACCCTATTCTTTCTTGCTTCTTTTTCCTCTCTGTGACTCTACAAACATCTTTAACATAAAAAAACAAAAATATGACAAATATATAGTTTAATTTTTAAAGAAAGACTGAGTTCCTAAAACAGCTGGGTACTGTAGTTTTTATCAAGGAAAAAATGGCAGCATTTGTCTAATATGTATTATAAGTATTTCTGGCAGTGTGTGTTGGATTCAGTCAAATTAGATTTGGGGAACATGTCACTCAGTGTAGCAGTGTGGCTCACTGATGTGTTTTTAATTGTTTTTGGACAACAAGAACAAAGGTCTACGGCACAGATGAATAAGATATATTTGTTGTTGTTATTAGTTTTGGTCTTTTCAGATTTGTTGACAATTAAAAAAACAACATATTTCCAGCTTTGTCCGTTAAAACTAATTTTTATTTCAACACTAGAACTATAACAGCTGCTCAAAATTAACAGACTCAGGACTTATTTTAAAGGCAGCGTTAATCTTTAATAACCTGATCATTCAAAACGGCCGCTGTGTCAACATCCCATAATACATAAACGTATCCATGGTTACCAGCTGACTCCCTCAGCAGAGTCGTAGATGTGATAGTTAGCTTACTACTCTGCCAATTTGTTCATTTAGTTTTTAGTTGTTTTAATTTAACGCCACAGTTACTGAGTTACCACGGAGACGACCAATAGTTACCTTAGCGACCAGCCACTGTCCAATCAGAAGTCAGCGAGACTGCAGTAGCTTGACTGTGGAGGAAGGTGTATACGAATGTGTGTTGATAATGATAAATGATGATGATGATGATGATGAAGTTACATCCCTGTTAAACCCCTCTGTACTGCTCTCCAGTACCCCCCACCTCCTCCTCTTCCTCCTCCTCCTCTTCCTCTCCACACTCTACTGAAACTAACCTAAATCCAGATTGAACCCGTTCTTACTGTCTACCTGCCAGGTTGTGTATAATACTACTGCTATCTGAGAGTTAATATATGAGTGCTACGGAGGCCGATAGACAGCCTGCTGTTAATTATCACTGTAGAAGATGATGTACGTTGTTGTCTTTCAATGTTCAGAATAAACTTCAGTTGGACCAAGACTGGAAATTCATTCATAACTTCTGCTTTATTATAAACAAACCCACCTTATTAACCTGAGTCTATGTGTAACAGCTGATCTGTAGCCTAGATGTGCAGCCGATCACAGAACATGAATCACTGTCAGATCCTAATCGATCTGGTGTTAATGAAGTTACCACTGCTGTACAGCGTGCGTAAATGCGCACACCGTTTCAGCTGCTGAATGAAGCTACAGCCAGCTGTGACATGCAGCCAGCATTGTTGCTATTATCTGCAGATTAGCGCAAAAATCTTTTTGGCGTATGCCCATAAAACGGAGCAGATAGCGGGTGCAGATACTGCGCAATTCACGGTGCTGTAACATTCTCAGGGAAACACTCCCTGGCCTGCAGAGTCCGAGTTTTCTATGACTCGTGCTCGGCGACCAGTGACACACTGTCAGCTCTGGACACGTATCATACCAGTGGAGCTCTTTCTCCCTGCAAACTGTTAAATTTCACAATGTGTGTGAAGTGTGTGTACGACGTGCGCCCGTATCATCATTTTTTATTGTTAAATGTGTTTCAAAATTGTAGTCCTGCTTAGTAGGCTAATCCCCAGTTTTGATGACACATATGGCCATGGAAGCAGGCTTCTCCTTCCTCATCTCTCCAGTCCTCTTCCGGTTCGGGGGCACGACGTGTTTATTTCGCTCTTGTAGTATGAGCAGTCAAGTCGCAGCCGAGCATCGGAACGTACAGTGTGCTCACAGAAGTCGTGAGCTTTGGATTTTTATTGCATGCGATATACTTGTACAGTTTGAGCTTGAGATTGACCAACCGATTTAAAAAAATGGCACAGTGTATGCCCAGCTAAATGCACACTTTTTTTCCCCCCGGGGGAAAACAATTCACACACATAATGATATTATAACTGCCACAACGAGAACATTTACTCAACTCTGCAACCAATACTGCCTGCAATACCAGAGTCAGCAGTATTTCAGGAATCCCCAACTCTAGTATAAACCTCTTCAAATTAAACTAATAATATAATAATTATTAACCTACTTTATCTGCATTGCTAACTGCCATCAGGGGCTGCCTGGCTCAGGTTCAGGTGAATTTCACCTGTGGGCAGTTTTGCTCTGTCTTAGTGTCAGACCACCAAATCAGGAAGCCTGCCACTAAGACGGGTTTGCTCTACAGTGTAGAGGAAGCCTGCCGCTAAGGCAGTAAAAAGTTTTTGAAGACATACAGTCGTCACTTCCCCTAGTAGTACTCACATACAGTATTACAAATGCCACAAAGAGAGATCACTTGTAGAAGGATTTCAGCTGCAGAGGATGGAGACCGTAAGTTCAGTAAATATGTTGATTTATTTTTAATCATTGTTTATGTGTATTGTAAGGTGACCTTGAGTGCCCTGAAAGACGCCTTCAATAAAATGTATTATTATTATTATTATTATTATTATTATTATTATTATTATTATTATTATCATCATTGTTATTAATATTATTATCATTATTATTATTATTATTATTATTTACGTTCCAGCAGAAATTAATCCCAAGTGTCTTCACAAAAGTGTTTCACTGTCTTGTAATACTTGTAATATAGAGCAGAGTGAGCTGATGATTTCTGTAGTGTTATAAAGAGTTGTTACATTTGTTTCTGACTTACAGTCACTTCTCATTGTCTTCTTCTGTTTGCTACTGCTTTTTATTAAATCCAAATTGTAAGGTTCATACTGTACACTGCACTGTAACTTTTTATTCTCCTGTTTGCATCAGTCTTTTATCAGACACGGCTATAGGAAACTGCTTATTTCATTGTGCAGCGGTGCTTGAAAGTCTCAGCAGTGTGCAACAGAGCATGAAGTTTCACAGAAGTTGAGTGTTTGGGTCTCCTTTCCTGCCTCAGTGGAGTGTGACCAAGTGTGGTTAGGTGTGTTATGCATTCAAAAGCAATAGAAAATAGATCAGGGTTTTTTCTGCGTGTTTCTTTTGATGTGTCATCCTGGGCAGCTGCTCATCTCCAGTAACCAGTACCCCATCCAAATATTCTGTGTTACAGTCTGATAATAACACCGTAGAGGAGCTCACAAGGCTCATGGCACATCTCTCTATCGGTGAGAGTCCTTCATGCTGTCTGTTGGAGCAGCAGGTGAATTTCTCGGCTGTGGATGAAACAGAGCCCGGAGGGAGGCATCCGAGCAAAAGAAAGTTGGGAGAGCACCCTGACAGGTAGATCTGACACCACTTCTCTACAGATTATTTACACATGTCAACATGTAAGATATCAGAGATTTAAATGCATATTTTCTCCTGCACAAAAGGCCCGACCCGAAAAGACGAACGCTAAACCTGTAGGTTCATCAAAGGGAGCAGCTGCTCTGAGCGGAACCGCTGAGTCACCGTTACATGTGAGTATTCCTCTGTAATTTTGTCAAAAATAACAGCCACACTGAATTTAAGACATATATGCAAGGTTGTAACTTTGGTTTGAGAAGTGTGTGTGTAAGCAATTTTACAATTCCAAAGGAAAACTCAGGTATAGGTAATCGCATCCAGTAATAAATTCTGCATTGTCCTTCTCCCCAATCCTCACCACATTGTTATTTCAGTCCTTACGGTACAATTCAGGCCACCTTGAACTGTGTATTCAAGTTTACTTCTGTGTTTTGGTTCTGAGAAATCTAACTGTGTGTTTTCCTCTCTGCTTCAGGATCTCTGCCTGCCAACGTGCCTGCTTGTCACCCATTCAGCCACGCCCACTTCAGCCATCAACCCTCTCCCCCTGGATTCCCCTCTTCATCAGTAGCCTATTTATGTTTTTTCAATAAAACCCCTTTTTTACAGCCACTCCAACTCTGAGTCTGTGTCCTGCATTTGGGTTCACCTGTTGTTTGTGACATAAGTAAAATTATAGAAGATAAATCTTATAGTACTGAAGTAAGAGTACTAATCTCCACAGAAAATTGAGCTGTGACTGATACATTTATTTAACAAAGTACGTTACTTGTACGTTAGCTGATGATAGACGAGGGAACCCAGATTATGATGGGTCTTTTGAACACTGAAAATTGTTGATTAGACTTAATGTTTCCCTGAAAGAGGAAATGATGTAATCATATAACCTATGCACATGCATATAACCTGATCACCACATCACCTCTGGTATCACTGCAGTTGAATACTGAGAGATGCACCATAGAACTTGATAGTAAGCATAACAATCAGCTGCCAAATTTGTAGTCCTATTGATCTCCTAGGTAGAGTTGTATCCTATCATTTATTTATTATTACATGTGTATGGCAGGGACTCTGTCATGGATTTTGGGCCTCGTGAAATCATATCACATTCGGTCCCACCAGGTACAGGCCACACCAACCCCACCTCCAGAACCGAGCCGACCCATTCAAAGCTTTAAATGACTACCTGCGCAGGCTTGCAACTCTCTTGTAGTCCAGTACTAACTGTACAATATTAAGTGACTTTGAGCTGCACTGTGCAGACATGCATGCAACATACTGCATACTTTTATATTCACTATTCAATGCAAAACTGATTGTTTGTATTGGTTTATAGAGCTCTGCCCCCCATAATATAAACCAGAACCCTGGAGCTGACCATAGACTGTATATAAAATGGACGTAACATCCGTGACGTCTCCCACTGGTTTGTGGACTGCTGCTTGGAAGCGAATAGTTTCGGATCTGAGCACTGCCATCTTGAACATTTCAGGTGCATGCTGGGTAAAATAAAAACACGGATTCTTCTTATATGGGCATCAGGAGGAGCATGAGGCGCCCTCCTGAACCTGTGAACCAATCAACCTGTCAATCACGACGTAGCCACGCCCTAATGCATACCCTGCTTTATCGTCACATATAAAATCAGGGAGGCCAAAATGTCCCAAATGAACATCATACTGCATTGAAGAAGGCTTTAAACTAGCGATTGAGACCATAAACACATTTTGAAAACGTTTACTGAGGTTATAAATCAAGTGAGAAGTTGGTGAATTCTCCATTGACTTGTATAGAGACTGAAGTCCTTTTGACACCAAAACGGTCGCCCCCTGGTGGCCTTTTGATAGAATGCAGTTTTAAGTTACTTCCGCGTTGGCATCATTTCAGAGGACCGGGACTCCCCGCCTGGAGCTGACATGACAAAAAAGGACTCCTGCAAACTGAAGAGCAGCATGAGCCAACAGAAGACTAAATGGGACAACTATGCCACCTTGCTGTCAAACATTGTACCTGCACCAGGGCAGTAGTAGGCATCGAGACATCACACAGTGGCCACACATGTAATGAAAGGGGGCGTTGTCTCTAGCTGACCACGGCTGAGTCAAAGTAGACAGCTGAAGCCAAAAACAGCTGAAGTAACCAACTGTTCCTTCAAAATAAAATCGCTTTGGCTGGCATCAGTGTACAAAGAGAGAGAAATATATCGAGGCCACGTTTTATTACATCTATTCATCTCCATGATTTGGTTAATTAGTGAGCACAGATAATTATAAACTAATACATGTTGGTTAGTTACTAGGATATCGCCATATTAGCGTCTTATCTCCAGCTGAGATTACATCGCTGTACATTCCCAATTCCGCCAATTATGTGAGTCCTGTGTAACACTACAATAAACTGTAAAATCAACCTTAACTTGGCATCAACTTCCTCACCATAATAAAGCCTGTGTTGAACGCAGAGGTAGACTATCAACACACAACTGCAGCAGACTACGTCTCAATCCAAGTGTATCCGCCGTGCGTAAAGACGCACACAACTCATCCAACTGTATATAAAGTAGTGTAAACTAGCTCCACCTCCAGCAGCTACAACAGTAACATGCTGCTCTAACACTGATGCTTCACTATTAATAATCTAATGATGTCATATATAATAATATATCAGTCAGAGGACCAAACCACTACTTTACTGTAATACTGCATACTACATCACTCATAATACTGCAGTACTTTTACTGTAATACTGCATACTACATCACTCATAATACTGCAGTACTTTTACTGTAATACTGCATACTACATCACTATAATACTGCAGTACTTTTACTGTAATACTGCATACTACATCACTCATAATACTGCAGTACTTTTACTGTAATACAGCATACTACATCACTCATAATACTGCAGTACTTTTACTGTAATACTGCATACTACATCGCTCATAATACTGCAGTACTTTTACTGTAATACTGCATACTACATCGCTCATAATACTGCAGTACTTTTACTGTAATACTGCATACTACATCGCTCATAATACTGCAGTACTTTTACTGTAATACTGCATACTACATCACTCATGATACTGCAGTACTTTTACTGTGATACTGCATACTACATCACTCATAATACTGCAGTACTTTAACTGTAATACTGCATACTACATCGCTCATAATACTGCAGTACTTTTACTGCAATACTGCATACTACATCACTCATAATACTGCAGTAATTTTACTGAAGTAGAGGAGCTGAGTACTTTAATTTGAAGATACTGACCGGAAACACGTGTGTTTGTGTGTATTTTAACAGCTGATCAGTCTGTTTGTTCAGAGGCTTTAAAGAAAGCTTTATGTAACGATGTAAAGTCTCACAGGAGTCAGGACAGATCCTCTATCACAAACATGTCAGACAGATAGATTATAAACAAACAGTCAGTTTAATGTTAATCCGCTCAGACTGACACACACGTGGAGTGTTGCGTTTAGATTTTGTGCCACGTTATTTCATTTAATTTGTTATGTTAGCATTTAGTGCATTTTTGTTGCTATTTCGAATAATCCTCGTTTGTCCAAAACCATAAAATTATAGTAACACTGCGATGCTGGAGATGCAGGGGAGTCGGGACATTTAGTACTTTTCCAGCGCGACAGAGCGGTACCTGAACGCACCAAACTGTTTGTCCTGCTCAGATTATAGTTATTATATAAATATCTCTCTTTTTTAAAACTCCAAATATCATGGCTGCTGTATTATTGAGAAGAGGACCAGGATTATGTGTGAGAGTAAGTACATTACATTTTATGGTGAGCATTTAAGCTTATTGTTGCTACATTGCATGTTTACTCACTCAAATTAAGTGTTGTGTGCAAAAGTTTGTGAATGAAAAGCCATGACCGGTTCACAGTTGTTCAAGTCTGTCTTTAAACAACAGTCAGGAGCCAAAATACACATTGAAACATGCTTTTTCTTGCTGTAATCATTCCTCCTGTTCATACTGACCATCAGAAGATCCCTTTATAAAGAACTTACTATTCAAAAATGTATTTAAAAGTTGATCTAAAGCTAATATGAAGCTTCAGCTTTGTCCAAATGAGTCAAATCTTCATCTTCTATGTTTCAACGTTACAGTGTTTTTAGTACCAAAGTTTTTTTGTTACTATACTTCTTCCACCACAGCTCAACAGGGAAACACTAAGAGGGAATATGATGCTAAAAACGCTGTAAATGTGTCAGATATCACTTGATATGACTAACTCACACTGATGAAGCTCAATAGAAGCTGATCATCTACTTTTAAATGCCTTTAAATAGTCAGTATGAACAGGAGGAATGATTACCGCCAGGAAAACCTCTTTCACTGGTCATTTAGACACCTAACTGCTGTTTTAAGAGAGACATTGTGGAGAAATATGTGCTAAATGATGCATTTAGTATATTTCCATTTAAGGTAATAGTAGCCATAATACATGGCATTTTGACTTTGACTATTCCCCATAATATAAACATAATATAATGTAGCTTCAAGGTATTACTACTGGAAAAGTAACTGTTCAAATGTGTGTGTGTGTGTGTGTGTGTGTGTGTGTGTGTGTGTGTGTGTGTGTGTGTGTGTGTTTGTGTGTTTGTGTGTGTGTGTGTGTGCGCGCAGTGTATTCACAGGGAGTTGTGCAGAGTCGTGTGGAGGCCACAAGCGGCTCTGTTCAGCTCCAAACCATCAGACAGAAAACCACCACGCAAGACACACATCAGTAAGAAAACACGTCTGTTTAATCTGTTCATATTTGTATTCATTATTTTATTCTTCCTACAAAACTAAAAGAGTAAATGACGATATAGATATACTGCCACATCAGATAGAAAAACCTTTAGATGTTACCAGTTCTTATGTGCAAGGAGTGGGTAATATAGAGAGAAACCATCATCATATATGGAGTTTTATAGTCTGATATTTTTTTGCGTTATATTGAATAGTGGCAAATCAATTGAGAACCCATTAATAGGTAAAACAATTAATTTAGAACGTCTGTTTTTTTATGGTCTGTCTGTCTCTGAAGAAATTATTTATTGGGATTTTATTGGTCAAAAGAATAATGACAGACAGGTAAAAAACAGACTGAAGAAGCCTTTAGGGGCAATGTGGCCACTATGTTTCACTCACAGTTAATGAGACACAGCTGAAATACACAGATCAACACATTGTTATAAAAACATTGTGGTTTGCTTCACTTTTCACTTTGGTTTGTTTGTCGTAGTAAAAGGAAGTACAGCTGTAAGAAAACTTTATCATTATAACAAATATAGAAAAACATTTTCTTGTTAATAAGAAACTTTTTCTTGTTATACTGTAGAAGTATACGTGGAAGTAATTTAAAACTGTATTCTATCAAAAGGCCACCAGGGGGCGACCGTTTTGGTGTCAAAAGGACTTCCGTCTCTATACTAGTCAATGGAGAATTCACCAACTTCTTACTTGATTTCTAACCTCAGTAAACGTTTTCAAAATGTGTTTATGGTCTCAATCGCTAGTTTAAAGCCTTCTTCAATGCAGTATGATGTTCATTTGGGACATTTTGGCCTCCCTGATTTTATATGTGACGATAAAGCAGGGTATGCATTAGGGCGTGGCTACGTCGTGATTGACAGGTTGATTGGTTCACAGGTTCAGGAGGGCGCCTCTTGCTCCTCCTGATGCCCATATAAGTAGAATCCGTGTTTTTTTTTACCCGGCATGCACCTGAAATTTTCAAGATGGCGCTACTCAGATCCGATACTATTCGTTTCCAAGCAGCAATCCACAAACCAATGGTTGACCTCACGGATGTTACGTCCATTTTATATACAGTCTATGCGTGCAGCACAGATGGAGTTAGAAGGGATTTTGTGTTTTGCTCAAACTTAATCATCTCATTATAACCTTTCATTCTCAGCATTTTTTTCTTCCTTTTTTGTTTTTGTTCACTGGCAGAAAAAGCAAAACCTCAGCCAGCGTTGGATGTCAACAAACTCCTGGAGCAACTCTTCTCTCAGAAGAGGCCAGACACAGCGCCTCCTGCTGGTAAAGGTGGGAAAATCAATTAAGGGAAAGAGGTGTTTTTTGTTTTTTTACACAATAGATTTTCAATATAAATAATCACAATGAACAGGATTTAATTCTGGGGATTTTAAAGCTCAATTGACCATATCCTTCCTTCATCACACCTGCTCGATTTCACTTGTTGTTCATGTCAGGCTGTTCAGACGCTCTGAAAATTAGATTAGAGCAGATTATAGGAATCATGCAAAAATACTCCTCACCAGTGGCGGCCGGTCAATGCGGGGCGCTGGGGCGCCGCCCCCATCAAATATCTGGCCAAAATCTACTTAAACATATTAAACATAAATGAATTAGAAAATGCTAAATAATTATGAAATAAATAGTATTTGTTAGCAAGATGGTCCTGTTAACCTCTAAGCACCTGTCATCATTCATTTTAAATCGATTCCAAATGGTATTTTATTAATTTCTATATGTACTTCCTGTATGTGGGGCGCCGGACTAATGGAAGTCAATGCAAGCCCTCAAACTTTTGACAAGCATGTGACCTGAGGCTGCTCTCTCATTGGCCTGCGTCACGTTTCCCACGGGGCGCAGCTCAGTGCGCCCCGGACACGCCCACTTTTATTGGCAGCGAATTGTTGTTGTTTCATGTTTTTTAATCTACTGTGATTGGACAGTTCCGGCTGTCATTCACGCCTTCCCGTCAGCTGCTGTCATCCAAACTCCTGCTGACGGTAGGTTCAGGAGATGACGTTAAAGTGGAGCCGCGGAAATTAAAGAAGATTATTTTGTAATTTCTCTACAAAAACCTAATTTCAAAAGACTTTCACTAGAAGAGAGAAAGAGGATAAAGCAGCAGCAGGTGATGGAGGAGCTGAGAGTTTCTCCTGCTGCTGTTATGATAAACGGAGCTGGCTAGCTGGATGCAGTGTGAGTTATTCCTTTTATTGCTTTATCTGTTTGCTGTTTCAAAGTGTCAGCACCGAAACGTTGTGGACAACGACAGGGGAACGAGACCTAAAACATCTCTCTGAAAAAAATCAAACAGAAAGCTGCAGCCATCGAGACAATAGCATGGAGCTAAGTTGTTTTTAGTAGACTTAGCATTGCTGAGCTCTTTCTGCAGCTGTTTCACCACATCTGGCCACATGTAGACCTCTGCTATGCCAAGCTCCAGAAGAGGAACATAGATTCAGTCAGTGGCTGCATCCAGCAGCTCCAACAGGACATATAAAAGATCAGGTAGTAGCTGCATTGCTGTTATTAATATTGTAAAGTGTTAAAAAATACTTTATAAAAGACATAACTATGAAGTGTAAAAAACTAAAATGCATAAATGCAGGATAAGAAATGATGGAAGTAATTTTGACTATTACAGTTGATTTGGGTACATTTCATTATTAAAATAAGTTAAATAAATTATGCCTAATCACAGCAGTGTATGGTGCTTAATGCGCCATCTATTGTCATGTTTAGGTATTGCAACAACTAACAGATTACAGTGAAATCAGGACTGAAGACACAATAACTAAAATATAGGTGGTGTCTCTTTTTAAGCATATTACCTTATTGGTAACTCTGCTTTAACTGCTGGTATCTTTAGGTGACGTGAGTGAAATGGGCATTTTATCATATCTGGTTATAATTTTGTATTCCTCTCTCTGTGGGTCAGAGATACCATCCTGGGACAAACCAGGGGACATTATAGTATGTTGTGTTGTTTTTAGATTAGTTTTTCTTTCTTATTTATATTTTTTTGCTGCGGTATGAAGTGGTGCTACGGCTTATTTGACACTAACCCTAGGACCACCAACCATCAAACTGCGCCCCCCCAAACATTTTTGTCACCAGCCGCCACTGCTCCTCACTCTCCTTTTCAACCTCTGTCCTCTGGGAGGCACCACAGCTCTTCTTTTTACATTAGATTTCACATTTTTTGTCATTTGGCAGATGCTTTTATCCAAAGTGGCCATCAAGGACAGTGATTCAAAAAGATTCATGGTATAAATTCTCAAGTAGTTGACGAGTGCAATGAGATGAGCGCTAGATGGCCATTTTTTTTTAAACCACTAAAGTAACAAATGACTGGAAGTAGACATGTGCATGAGAAATGACAAAGAAGTAGTGCAACAAGCAAAGTACTTCAAGGTTAAAGTTACATTTTCAGGTCTTTATCCATCAAGACCATCGGGTATAAGAACAGTTTTTAGCTGTTTCAATGAGATCTACCTCTTAAACTCGAAGTCCTGCTTCTTTCATTTTGTTACATGCAGTTCTTCATTATTTAGGAATATTGTGATTACTGTTTATTGTTCAGTATGTTATATCTGCCTATATGTTGTACACCGAGTATTTCTTTTCAATACTGTACTGAAAACGACAGACTCTAAAGTGAAGTGAAGTGAAGACAAGACAGATTAAAGAAGATGCTCTGACAATTATTTCTATTATTGTGTTATGTCTGTGCTGAGTGGTTTTTACTCACCTCTCTACTCCTTCTCCATCTCCTTCACATTCTCCTTTACTCCTCTCTCCTCCTCATCCTACAGCTCGACCTGCCCAAGCCTCTTCCATGTCTACCAAACCTCGTGCCTCCTCCTCTTCCTCCTCCGTGAAGGTCCCCACCTCAAGTGTTCCTCCTGCTGCTTCTAGTCTTCCCAAGGAGAATATAGCACCAGTTTCCACAGAATCAGAATCAGCTTCTCCAACAAAACCAAAGACTTCTTTTTCCTCTGAAACACCTCAGCAGTCTTCTCAGGTCTTTACTGCTGATGCTGTTTCTAATGTGACTGTTGCTACAACCACGAACTCCAGCACAACTCCTGCACCAGTAGCTCCACCAAAATGTCAAACTTCAGCTGAAACAGTAGAAAGCAAAGCAGCTGCAGAGCCAGCACTGTCCTCCTCATCAACCTACATGATAAAGACAAACGTGGAAACATCATCTTCTGCAGCTGTTGCAATCGAACCGTTAATAGAAACTGCAATAGAATCACCAGTAGAGGCTAGTCCTGGTCCTGGTCCAATAAACCCTACAGTAGATGCTGCAGCTGAAGAGGTACAGACCAAAAGCATTGACTCTGGAGCTGTTGACGCCTCACAAACCACCACAGTAAAACCCTTAATAGAAACTGCAATAGAGTCCCCAGTAGAGGCCAGTCCTCCTCCTGTAGAAGCACTAGAAACTAGCACTGCTGTTGTTGATGGTCCAGTAGAGCCTATAGTAGATGCTGCAGCTGAAGAAGTACACACAAAAAGCATTGACTCAGGGGTTGTTGCCACAGTAGAACCTTTAATAGAAACTACAATCGAGCCATCAGTAGAGGCCAGCATCTCTGCTCTAGAAACAGCTGAAGCTCAAGTAGAAGCTCTGGCTGAAGAAGTACGAACCAATAGCACAGACATAGGAGAGATTAACCTTTTACACACTGCCAACGAAGAACCCTTAATAGAAACTGCAGTAGAAGCATCAGTAGAGTCCAACACATCTGCTCTGGGTATGCTAGAGAGTAGAGCTGCTGTCCCTGAAAGTACAATAAAGCCAACAATAGATGCCGAAGCAGATACAGCAGCTCAAACACTACAACCCAGCAGCACAGACTCAGCTCCTGTTAAGCTATCTACCAAAGAAGAACCCTTAATAGAAACTACAGTAGAAGCATCAATAGAAACCAGCAGATCTCCTCTAGAGAGTAGAGCTGCTGTTGCTGAGACGGTAGAAACTGCAGTAGATGCTTCAGGTAAAGAAGTACGAACCAGCAACAGCACAGACTCACGAGCAATTGACTTCACACAGACCTCAAAAGTAGAACCCATAATAGAAATTACAGTAGAATCACAAGTAGACACCAATCCTCCTCCCGTAGAAGCACTAGAAACTAGAGCTGCTGCTGTAGTTGGCGGTACAGTAGAGCCTATAGTAGATGCTGCAGCTGAAGAGGTACACACCAAAAGCATTGACTCTAGAGGGATTGACTTCACACAGACCGCAAAAGTAGAACCCTTAATAGAAACTACAATAGAGCCATCAGTAGAAACAAGCACCACTGATTTGGAAATAGCAGAGAGTAGAGCTGCTGTTGCTGGACGAAGAGTAGAAATAACAGTAGATGCTCCAGGTAACGAAGTTCGAACCAACAGCACAGACTCAGGAGTGATCGACTTCACACAGACAGCAAAAGTAGAACCATTAATAGAAACTACAATAGAGAGTACAGCTGCTGTTGCTGAAGGTCCAGTAGAGCCTAAAGTAGAAACTGGAGTAGAAGAAAGCCTTTCACATGCTGCCTTAATCCAAACTGTGCAAGAATCAGCAGCCTTGCCTTTGATAAATGAAGTCAAATCTACAGTCGAATCATCCTCAGGAAATGTTGTTGTTGAGGTCGCTGAAGAAATGAATTTAGAGGCCGTAACTTTAAATTTAGCGAAGGTTTTAGTAAAGTCTTTAAAAACCGACGAACTCCTGCTAGCGAAATCAGATCTCGACGAGAAAGCAGAGAAACGACTCCAGGAGCTGCTGGTCCAGACGGGGGTCGGAGCCGAACTCAAAGCCGCCGCTGAAACCGAAAACTCGACCGAAACTTTAACCGAAGTTCTCTCAAAATGGGAAACTCTGTCCGAAGATCTTCACGAGTTAGAAGGTGAAACTGGTATGTTGGTGAAAGAGATTCTCTGTCATGTTCCCGCCGTGCTCTCCGAAACTTCTACCAGCGTAGAGAAATCGAGCAAAGAAGACGAAGCTATGACGCTGGAATCGATAACGTTAGCAGACGTCCAAACTGAAGTCCGAAGCCTTGAGTGTGAAGCTCTGCAAGAAACGAGGGACGCACTCCAGAACAAAGCTGACGGACTCGCTAAAGAGGAGAAAATGGAGGGTAAGATGGAAAAAGAGGATGTTGCTGATCTCGAAGGCACAATAGAGGCTGAAATGTTAGCGCTAGATTCCATCTCCGAGGCCGTAGACGCGTTAGAAGCCGAGGCGTCTGTCTTCCTGGAGTCTATGTTCGGTTCTGAGCAAGGACTGACGCAGCCACTTGACGCTTTACTCATCGAGAGGAAAGAAGGTGAAGCGATCGTTCAGGAGGCAGAAAAAGAGTCCAAAGAGCAGGATGGAAGCGTTTTGGAGGCCATGAGTCTGGAGTCTGTGACGTTGGCTGAAATCGAGGCGTCTTTCGGAACGCTAGAGAGCGAGTCTCTAAATGAAACCTCGGCTTATTTTGAAGAGGAAGCTGAAATCCTCGCTGGAGAGAAGACGGTGGCGGTAGAAGACGGTGTAGCGTTTGAAGAGATGACTGAAGCTCTTACTGTTGAGTCTCTGTCCCTGCCTGAAGCCGACGATCTTTCTGAAGCTCTGCAGACAGACGAGCTGATGGAGGAGCTGCTGTTTTCCATTCCTGGACACGCAGAGGAAAGCCGGACTGGTCAGGAGGTTGTGAGAGAGAATAATCTGGATGGTGAGTGAGACTCCTGTTAGAGGAGAAGCAAAGACAAGGAGGAAGGAGGTCATAGATACAACAAAAATGAATAGTTTGACAGTGTGGAAAATACGATAATTTGCTTTCTTGCTGAGAGTTAAATGCCAAGATTGTGACCATTCCTGTTAGTGGCTACTGGTAAAGTGAGTGGGACCAGTTATATAGTTGATGGTGGTTGGGCATTCAGATACATTTGCCTATCAAGTGAGTTGGGTTGGCCACCAATGTAGCTGTAAACATAGATGCAGGTAGGATTAAAGGATGCTTTAAAGATGCACTAGGTCAGAGAAAGTCTTCTTTAGTTATTTGTCAATGAATCAATCAATCAAACTTTATTTATACATAGCAGCTTTCATACAGGTTAATGTGGTTCAAAGTGCTTCACAGTTGATCGACTAGTTTAGACAAAGGATAACATGAAGAAAAGCAACAAAAAAGCAAGAAAACTAGATTAAAATAGGTTAAGAAGACAAAACAAAGTAAAATGAAATAAAGATATAGTTTAATAAAAAGCTAGATTAAAAACTAGGTTGAAAAAAGATTAAAAAGACTAAAGAAACAGACACAATCAATAAGAATATTTAAAAAATAGAATGGCAGTAATAATATAATAATTAAATTAAAGTAAAATAACATATCTAGTGGTGTAGCTATATAAGTAAGGATGACGGCTGGCAGTCGGGTTTGGCAAAGCAGTTCATATTAAGCAGATATGATGCAAATATAAGACAGTTAAACTGTTGAGTATCTGCTCTTTGCTTTGCAGAGAGTAGGATTGAAAGGCAGCTTCGAGGAAAGTTTGGTCAGCATTTAAGACTGATGTCACCTGTTGTGAAGTTGATTTATGACGTCACAGCTGATGCCTATAACTACCGGGCCTCTTCAAAGGTTAAAAAACAAAACATTTAACATGGATACTTAGCTTCAAGAGAAATGCTCTGTCAGCTGGCAGAGGGGGAAACAGCTAGCGTGGCTCTGGCCTAGTTATCAAACCACAGTTAATGCGCCAAAAGATGGATGAACAGTACTCTGGAAGATCAGTTTTCATAATAATAATAACTTTATTTATAGCACCTTTCTTACAAGAAATGCAGCTCAGGTCTTTACAAGAAAAATAAATTACATACACCAAGTGCTTTACATGAAAAGGGCCTAAAAGGCGCATAAAACAGTGTTAAAAGGAAAAAGAAACATTAATGTAATTTAAGAAGGAAACTATAAAGATGGCAATGTTAGATGAGACACTGGATAGATTTACTGGCCAAACTGATAAAAATTATATGTGTCAAGAAATTGTTTCAGCATGTAATTCACTGTAAAATCACTAATTGTTGTTTTTACATTTCGTTTTGTGTGCAGATCAAAGAAATAAAATAAAATATAGTAACTTGTGGATTAAAGAGGTGCTGTCTTTATGCTAAATCTCCTGGATCTAGCTCCATAGTTGATGCACAAACAGTTGATATATTGCTTTAAACTCTGTTGCGGAGACTTTAGAAACAGAAGAGCTTATTTAAACTGAGATAAGAGCAGAGGAGCACTTTGTAAAGTTCTGCAGACCGTCATCTGTCCTTTTTTTGTGGTTGTTACCATAGAAACAGCTGCCACAGGGTCAGAGGTCGCTGACATGGTGGCTGTAGAAGAGGCCGTTGATCTTCCACCTCTCCCTGCTAAGAAGGAGGTGGTGCTAGGACAGGAAGAGGAGGAAGAGAAGGAGGAGGAGGAGGGAGTAAAATATGAAGATTTGGAGGTTCAGGAAGGTGCAGGGACACACGCAGGTGAGACTCACAAACACAGTCACAGGTAGTTTTAATCAGCCCAGTATTCAGAGGAATAACAATTAAATATAGCATAATCTTTGCTTAATTGTATCCAAGTGTTTTTGTATCTTTAAACCTCACTGTCGCTCCCATATGTGTGGATCTTTTACGAATAAATTCATATAAGTTCAAAAACATGAGGTTTGATTTGAACAGTACTGTTTTTATTGTGTGTGTGTGTGTGTGTGTGTGTGTGTGTGTGTGTGTGTGTTGTGTCAGATTTGGATCCAGTGCAGAGACGTTTTCCTGGAGAAGATCAGAGAGTATGACAACATGAGCAGGTACTGTACAGTAGAGAGAGAAATGATTAACTATTAAAATGAAATATAGGAAAACTACTTCTACTATCTTGTGCTGCTGGACTGCTTCTGAACAACCAAAACACAGCTGATTTTAATGCTTCAGCTGCTTGAAGGAATATGCATAGATATGAAAATTGGTGGAGATCTTCTCATTTAACTAAATAAAAAACAGCAAATCTCCCCCAAAATTGACGAATTATTTCTTTATGGCCTTAAGTAATTGATGAATCTGTAGGTTTTGAATAATACGAGGTTATAAAAGCTGCTGATGTAGATGCAATTTAACATTTTCTCTCCTCTCCTCTCTCTTCTCTCCTCTCCTCTCCTCTCCTCTCCTCTCCTCTCCTCTCCTCTCCTCTCCTCTCCTCTCCTCTCCTCTCTCTCCTCTCCTCTCCTCTCCTCTCCTCTCCTCTCTCTCCTCTCTTCTCCTCTCTCCTCTCCTCTCCTCTCCTCTCCTCTCCTCTTTCTCTCTCCTCCTCTCATCCCCTCTCTCCTCTACTCTCCTCTCCTCTCCTCTCCTCTCCTCTCCTCTCCTCTCCTCTCCTCTCCTCTCCTCTCCTCTCCTCTCCTCTCCTCTCCTCTCCTCTCTCTTCTCCTCTCCTCTCCTCTCCTCTCCTCTCTCCTCTCCTCTCCTCTCCTCTCCTCTTTCTCTCTCCTCCTCTTTTCTCCTCTCCTCTCTTCTCCTCTCCTCTCCCCTCCTCTCTCCTCCTCTTCTCTCTCCTCTCTCTCCTCTCTCTCCTCTCCTCTCCTCTCCTCTCCTCTCCTCTCCTCTCCTCTCCTCTCCTCTCCTCTCCTCTCCTCTCCTCTCCTCCTCTCAGACTGAGTGGAGAACCAGTGGAGATGGATCCAGATTATGAGAAGTCCCTATCAGAGGAGACTGCTAAACTCCAGAGACTTTATGGAGGAGGAGACCTGAGCAGCTTCCCTCAGTTCACCTTCACCGGTGAGAGAAGAGAGAGAGATGGAGGGGAAGAAAGATGAAAAGAGAGAGATGGAGGGAAGAAGGATGAAGAGAGAGAAATGACTCAGTACACAGTCTTTGTAAACAGAGCACGATCAGTGACAGTAAAATCCTCATTAGTCTTCTTTAGAAAAATCCCTTTATAACACATTTAAACTCTTGGACTTAATGAACCTGCTATTATGTAAGAGGTGATGATTCAGTTCATATAAAATAAATATAAATATTATATCTATACTGACAAGATCATCAGTAACAAGTAGCACATTGACGATATTAGAGCTGCAATGATTAATCAATTATCATTCAAGTAATTTTTAAAGATGAAAATGTCCAAATACTCTTATTCCAGCTTCTTAAATGTTAATATTTTCTGGTTTCTTTAGTCCTCTATGATGATAAAGTGAATATTTTTTGGGTTGGTCAGGACAAAAAGAGATATTTGAAGACGTCATCTTGGACTTTGAATGTAATTTTTCACCATTTTATGGACCAAATATGTAACTGATTAATTGAGGAAATAAATGACAGATTAATTGCTAATAAAAAATAATCACTAATTTCAACCATAGCCAATATTATCTGAAGTGTTTTATCTAATGTCGGCCAATAAATAACAAGAAATTTACAGAAATGCCAAAAATATGTTTTAGTAAATCAGAAATTACATCATTTGTCCACCAGAGGGCAGAAGTTCATTTTTCAACTGTAAAACATCCTTAACTGCAAAATGGCCTTATTTTAGTCCCCATTATTATAACCAATATTAATTATCTATATGTATGTTTATGTAAATACTCTCTCATATTGTTTGGTATTGAGTTTTTAAAAATCTTGTATCGATTTGGCTCTTATACTGAGGAGTAGCTAAGATCTCCATGGTAACGTGATGAACCCGACTGATGAACTCTTTCAGTTTTAGTGCGTTGAGTCGTTTTTTTCTCCGATAACTGCTGTGGCGGACTAATCCGATTTTCCTATGGAGATTATGAATGATGTGTGTATTTTTACCTCTGGAACATGATGTCTCAGCTCTATAACACCACAGTGCAGATGATTAATTCACATTTTTCACTGAACTGATGCATTAAATTGTGTACAGAGACATAAGAAAACAAAAATGCACTCTAACTTCTTCTGTTTTCTCTCTCTTTAGAGCCCACGATGGATCAGGACTCCAAATGATCCTCCTCCTCCTCCTGCTGCTGCTACTCTTCCTCAGACTTTCTCCTCCATCCTCGTTTCAGTTCTTCATCCACTGCAGAACAGAGAAAATGAGAGAGGAGGAAGCATATCAAGTGTGTTTTTCTTTTTTGGCTTATTTGCTGTTAGATATAAGAGAGAGTGTATTTTCCTGGATGTGTGTTTTGAATTTTGCAATAATGATAGAAAAGATTTTATTTTATTAAAAGCAGCACTTTAAACAGAGTATGTCTCGTGTTCTCTGATGATCAGTGTGTGTGTGTGTGTGTGTGTGTGTGTGTGTGTGTGTGTGTGTGTGTGTGTGTGTGTGTGTGTGTGTGTGTGTGTGTGTGTGTGTGTGTGTGTGTGTGTGTGTGTGTGTGTGTGTGTGTGTGTCCTGCAATTAAAGCACGTCACAGAGCTACCTGCCGAGGTGCTTAATGAACAGCAGGTGGAGCTGTCAGTTCAACATCTCTCTATTGGCTCCATTTATCTCCATCCACTCTCTCTGTTTCTGCTTCTATGACTGACTCTCCTCCTCTTTAGCTGCATTTTTTTTTTGGGGCTATATTTGTATCTACATGCACTCTGCATACTTTCTCTCCATCACTGCCGACTGTGTGTGTGTGTGTGTGTGTGTGTGTGTGTGTGTGTGTGTGTGTGTGTGTGTGTGTGTGTGTGTGTGTGTGTGTGTGTGTGTGTGTGTGTGTGTGTGTGGGGTGACGGAGGCAATCTTTGCCAAGTCAAATCCTCCCTCAGTCACGACTCTGTGATAGAGATGATGGTGTGAGTCACAACCACACACACACACACACACACACACACACAAACACAGACACATATATAAAACTGAGTGCAGCACCAGCCCCCATCCTTAAAACAACAAACCGCATTTCTTCACATCTGTCTAACACTAATTAAACGACACATTTATGTAATATATCCACACTTATTCTCAAAAACACCACCATCATGGATAACTGTGAGATTTACATAACTTCAGCGGCGCGTCTCTTCAAAGAATGAAAAAAATATCTTTCTCTCACTGTGCACGTTAATCATGAATAACTGGACTCGATTGAAAATACGCCAACTCAGAAAGATTGAATCATCGAAGCAACAGAAATGATTTATACTCCAAAATAATGAGACTGAATATGCAGAAACATGCAGGCGCTAGTGGAAAAGTACTGAATGTCACTAAAACATTGAGTCAATATCACAGTTTTAATTTCATTTATTCTCCTTTTTCACTTATTTTCCTGTCAGTGCTGCTCTATAGTGTTAATATTGAATGTTACCTGTGCTACTAGATGTAAGGATAGGGAGAAATGAAGGATGGTAAAGATGCTTATGACTGATGATTGATGATTGGTTTGGAGAGGGTTAGAAATGACTCATTTGTTTGTTAATTAATTGTCCAAATGTTGTATTTTCTGTTAGTATATTGTTGTACATGATGACATACACAACTCAACAGCCACTTCATTAGGTACACCTGTGCAAGCTAATCAAATCCAATGCAACAGCTCTGCCATAAACTCTACTTTTATGGAGCTTATACACTTTCAGTTTTTGTTGGCATTGTCAGAAAGGTGATAATTCTACTTTATGTTTATTATTGAGGTTGTAGTGGGTGGTGATGGTGTACTGGAGTGCATTATATTGAAAAGTGTCTCATCTATGTTAATTAAGTCGGACGAAATATTAGAAACACTCTTTAATATAACGCCCTCCAGTACACCACCACCCACTACTGTACCCAGTACTGTTGTATTGGATTGCCCAGGTGTACCTAATGAAGTGGCCAGTGACGTATAATGGACAGAAAACACTGATTGAACAATAACTTCATGAAATAGGTTTTCTAAAACAGTTTGGCTGTGTAAAGTGGAGCAATAGATTAGAACAGAGTAGAGTTGTGTTAATGATCAGGACGATGATGGTATGGAAGAAGAGCTTCGGCTTAATCTGCACTTAATGACCAGTACAATTTATTTTACATTCATTCATTAATTCTATCAAATAATGTTTTTTTTTTAAAGTGAAGACTTTCTGGCTTCTTGTGCTTTCATTACTGAAAATATTGATGAAAGTTTTATTTCACTTTGGAAGAATGTATTGTTTGATCACCTGGAAAATAATACTCAGAAGACACTTATTATTATTATAACAGCCTAATTCCATATCCATAAATCTAAATGTATAAGATATTAAGATAAGATATTCCTTTATTAGTCCCACAATGGGGAAATTTGCAAAAGGACATCATGTGTTATTGCCTTTAGCAAAGAGTTCAAACAATGGCCTAAATGTACTCAATTAAACACTATAAAAAAACAAAAAGCAATTAAAACTCTAACAGCCTGTGCTGTGTTGAAATACATACATGCAGAGTAACTAATGTGTTACAGTATTACGTAATTTAATCATAAATAAATGTAACTAATTACTGAGAAGAAATGTGTCATTAAATTACAGTTACTGATGAAAATGTAGATGATTACAAAGGAGGTTACATCTGAATCAGACCTTTAACATTTTACTCAGGAGGGTTTTTCCCTCATTTTTTAATATTTAACATGTTACTGAATACATATATTGCTGTTTTTAATTCTTTGAAATCAATATTATTTTTAATATTTAGTAAATAAATCATGATGTGGGCTTATTTGGAGCACACATGGACTTAAATGGAGTCACAGTACCAATTAAACCCACTTTATTCATCAAATATCTTTATTTTATATTCCAACATCTACATGAACTAATGAATACATTTTCAAATGAGAGATAAATGTTGCTTTATAAGAAATGATCTCCCTTATAAATCATGTCAGTATCCATGAAACACTGCTGGACTTAGATTTTGGTGCTTATTGGGAACATTTACCCCTAACAGCTGAAAACATTGGTTAGAACATTAGAAAAGTCATCAAATGTAATAAGTTACATTACTCTGATGAAGTCATTGAAATAGTTACATTACTTATTACATATTAAATACAAACTATTAATCTGTAACCTTCTTCATCTCTGCTGTGATGATGAACATGAAGAGGATGCGCTGCCGTGACGTCATTAGACTTAGGCGGATCT
>NC_084981.1:27400274-27425274 GCF_963691925.1 Scomber scombrus
GTGTTGTTTACTTCATTTTTGATCCTGTATTTCCTCATTTAAACCATCAGTTCTGTTCATTTATACTTTTTCATTGAGAAAACAGTCTTGTAAAAGCTGTTAATAGAACACTTTTTTTAGTTTAACCTGAGAAAGGTATAGTTTTAATCTTGATCCTAACTCCCAGGTATCGTATTAGGACCAGTATACAAAGATTTAATATAATAAAACCCAACTTGAAGCTATGGAGACTAATTTTAATGGATAAATTAGTATCTTTGCATCTATTTAGTGGGTTACATTTGTCTAGTTGGAGATTTTCCCCTGTGTAAGATTCATTCCTTATAGGTGCCGTTTGATTTTGGGTTTATTTATTTATTTTTTCTTCATCTTTTTTTTGCTTCCACAGCAGTTTTAAGGTGTTTGTAAACTTTAAATGAAATATCATGTTTCCTGTTGTGTGAGAGTAAAAGTAAAGTACCCATCAGATCTGCTGTCAGGGCAGATTTTACATTTTTATCTCCTTTAAATGGAAAACAGCAGTAAAATCATCAGTATGTCGTTACTCCGGTAATGAAAATGACCTCTTAAGAGCCACTGCAGTACTTTAAGTCTTTTTCTTAAGTCTCCTTCCTCCTTTAAGTCTCCTTCTTTAAGATAATCAAAGTGTTTTAGACGTCTTAAAGGAATAAAAACAGATTTTTCTCTTCAGCCAGTCTCTGCATGATCCCTCAGACGTGTTTACATCTCCAAATCCTGTTTCATGCCCCTGATCGCTGCAGTATTTATGTATGTGATGATGATGATGATGATGATGATGATGATGATGATGATGATGATGGCTGGAGCTTCACAGGTCTTTGACTCTGAATGTTGTCATTTCAGTGTGTGACCCCGTCCTCGGTGATCATGGATCAATGGTGAGATTACATCGGCACATCTACTATATGTGCAGATGTGTGCAGATGTGTGTGAATGTGTGTAGTTGGATGGAGTCTTAATATTTGTGTAATTGCGGTGCCTTTAACGTGTGTGGGAGGGTTTTAGTGTGCTGGTGCTCTGAGGGTTTGTTACAAGGCTCATTTCTACAGTGACAGATGGATTATTGTGATCTAACACAACTACATATATACAGTGACTCACTCGGTGTGTGTGTGTGTGTGTGTGTGTGTATATTACATTGTGCAGACATATGCATTTTCAAGGCTTATGATCATTTTCTGTCATTTGACACTCATCATTTTAAAGTCATGAAAGAACAAAGATCAGAGGAAAGCTTTGAATTCCTCTGCAGCAGTGTGTGTGTGTGTGTGTGTGTGTGTGTGTGTGTGTGTGTGTGTGTGTGTGTGTGTGTTTCCATTATTATAACTGACTTGTAACTGTGTGTCTCTCTCTCTCTCTCTTTCTCAGTACGTTCCTCAAAACCTTTACCCTGTCTATAAGAACAAGGTGGTTCCTGTGTGTGACATTATTACTCCCAACCAGTTTGAGGCTGAGTGAGTTCAACATTTTTCCAATTTTTTTGTACATTTGTATCATTTTAAAATGTGACAGGACATTTTTTGTTGTATTTTTTAAATGGTCTCCACTTCTATGACTTTGTAACTGTGTGTGTGTGTAGCTCCACCACCTTTATGTAACACCACTCATGATGTTATCCAATGACTCCATTTTGTGGATCCAGAAATTTGGAGGAGTATGAATAGAAAGAAAAAACCAAAAAATGTTGCCCTTCTTATCTTGTTTCAACCTTTAAATCCTGATTTAAGTAACACTCCAATACAGTGAAGCTACATTATATTATGTTTATATTATGGGGAATAGTTAAAGTCAAAATGCCATAGATTATGGCTACTATTACCTTAAATGGAAATATACTAAATGCATCATTTAGCACATATTTCTCCACAATGTCTCTCTTAAAACAGCAGTCAGGTGTCTAAATGACCAGTGAAAGAGGTTTTCCTGGCTGTAATCATTCTCCTGTTCATACTGACTATTTAAAGCCATTTAAAAGTATATGATCAGCTTCTATTGAGCTTCATCAGTCTGAGTTAATCATATCAAGTGATATCTGACACATTTACAGTCTTTATAGCATCAGATTCCCTCTTAGTGTACCCTTCCTCCCTCCCTTCCTTCTTTCCTCCCTCCCTTCCTTCCTCCCTCCCTCCCTCCCTCCCTCCCTCCCTCCCTCCCTCCTTCCTTCCCTTCCTTCTCTCCTTTCCTTCCTTCCTTCCTCCCACTTTCCTTCCTTCTTATTTCCTTTCCTCCCTCCCTCCCTTCCTTCTTTCCTCCCTCCCTTCCTTCTTTCCTCCCTCCTTCCTTCCTTCCTCCCTCCCTCCCTCCCTCCCTTCCTTCTTTCCTACCTCCTTCCTTCCTTCCTTCCTCCCTCCCTCCCTCCCTCCCTTCCTTCTTTCCTCCCTCCTTCCTTCCTTCCTTCCTCCCTCCCTCCCTCCCTTCCTTGCTTCCTCCCTCCCTCCCACCCTCCCTCCCCCCTTCCTTTCCTCCCTCCTTCCTTCCTTCCTTCCTCCCTCCCTCCCTCCCTTCCTTGCTTCCTCCCTCCCTCCCGCCCTCCCCCCCCCTTCCTTTCTTCCCTCCCTCCCTCCCTCCCTCCCTCCTTCCTTCCTCCCTCCCTCCTTCCTTCTTCCTTGACTCGAGGACAACAGGAGGGTTAAAAGTAGATGATCAGCTTCTATTGAGCTTCATCAGTGTGAGTTAGTCATATCAAGTGATATCTGACACATTTACAGTCTTTTTAGCATCAGATTCCCTCTTAGTGTTTCCCTGTTGAGCTGTGGTGGAAGTATAGTAACAAAAAGACTTTGGTACTAAAAACACTGTAACGTTGAAACATAGAAGATGAAGATTTGACTCATTTGGACGACTGAAGCTTCATATTAGCTTCAGATCAACTTTTAAACACATTTTTGAACATTGAGTACCTTATAAAGGGATCTTCTAAAGGTCAGTATGAACAGGAGGAATGATTACAGCAATAAAAACAGGCTTCAATGTTCTTTTTTGGCTCCTGAATGTTGTTTTAAGACAAGTTTAAACACATTGTGAACTCATCCTTTAACCAAAATTTAAATGAAGCTCTGTGGGTTTGAACAATGCTCGGTCATGGTGTCTACATCCATGATAATGGACCTCCTGATGCACCCAGCCAGATGAAAGAGGCTGTTTTCATTACTGTGGACATATTATTTAGATTTTAGATAAGATTTTGATGCTTCCATTGAAGACACAGGAAGGTTTCTGGTGGCTCACATTCACTAAACAGCTGCATTTATGAGAAACTGTAAAATAAATACATCTTCTCCTGCAACAACAGCTCAGATCCAGCTTCACTGTCAAACTGCTCCACCTAGTGTTTGTATCCGATGAAAGGTTCTACATTAGTCGTGACACCACTTGATTTTCTGCTTGAATCTCAGTCAGATTATGTGTTGAACCCATAATTGTTGAGCTTTTGTTGCATTTGTGTGCTCCAACGTGAGAAGTTTCAAGGTTTCAATATACAGTACTGTGCAAAAGTCTGCTTTAATGACCATATATCATTATTTATCAGTCTCTTTATTAGAATACAACCAGAAAATACAGGAATTGTGCAGTATTTAAAAAACAGAAGAAGAAAAATAGAAAAGAAAACAGCTTCTTTAGGCTAAAGTGGGAAGTATTTACCTCCTGTTACACTTGGGAAATAGCAGGAACCTGGCTCTATTAAACCTAAATGGATTGGAGCCTTAATTTTGTATGCATATTTCCTGTATTTTCTGATTGTATGGTGGTGGCCTAAGACTTTTGCACAGTACTGTAACATGATTTCTCTTTTGGGACTTTTCTTTAAACTCTTCAATGAAAATTCATGTTTTACTGTTTTGACGTTTTTGGGTTATTTGTTTTCTTGTGTTTTTAGATTATTGACGGGGAAAAACATCAGCACAGAGAAAGATGCTGTAGAGGTAAAACCCTGCTCATTACCTCTAATCCTTCTTTACTTTCTTATGGAATTTCTATATATATATATATAACAAGTTTTTGTCTTATTTTAACATCTAATATCATCTGATTTACCCCAGTATCTCACCCTCTGTCTGACTCCCTGCAGGTGATGGACCTCCTTCATGCTATGGGCCCAGACACAGTGGTCATCACTTCCTCTGATCTGCCCTCCAGACTGGGAGATCGCTTCCTGGTGTCGTTGGGCAGCCAGCGCACGGTAGGTGGAGAAGAGTTTTTATATTAATCCCACATTGAGGAAACATAAAAAAAACCTCTCTTCTATATGTGGTGTCTTTGCTCTGCTGCTCAGTTCGTCCAGATGGCAGCAGGACGACACAGAGAGTTCGAATAGAAGTTCCCAAAGTGGACGCCGTCTTCGTAGGAACCGGAGATTTGTTTGCTGCTATGCTGCTAGCGTGGACACACCATCACCCTAATGACCTAAAGGTACACACACACACACACACACTGCTACCCCAAGCCAAGTCATAAAACATTATAATCACTGCATTTTCCCTCTCTTTCTATTATTCTCTCTCTCTCTCAGACGGCCTGTGAGAAGACGTTTTCGGTGATGCACCACGTTATCCAGAGGACCATATCTTACGCTCATGGTAAGAACAGCAGGATGTCTTCAATACTGAAAATAAAACAATTTACTTCTACTTAGTGTGTATGATAAAAAAAAATCTGACTCATGCTGTTTGAGAGACCGAGAGCCAAAAAAACACAAACAAAATCAGTAGAGCTAAAACTAAATGTATGCTGAAGTGTAATCATGCATGTATGTTTGCAGCTCTAAGACAGTTTTAGGGAATTAATTGTGAAAGTAAAAAAGCAAATATTTAATCAGTAGACGTTAAAATGTAAATATAGAATGTAAACTGCAGTTTTGTAATGCAAGATATTTACAATGCAGACACAGTATTGACATGTTTTAGCATCTAAAACAAACACTGTGTCTCAAATCACACACTTCTGTTAGTGCACTGTGTATACTGAGTGAAAACATTTTGACAGGTTAGTGTCTCAAATCAAACACGGCCGTTGCACATTTGCTGGAAATGACGATTACCTAGTTGCTAAGCTACCGTAAGCATTTGCATTATCGTATTAAATCATTACAGACTGCTGAATGAACCCAATAAACCTACTGATGGCTTATATGTGACAACAGTATAGTGGTGCTTAGTGCATAAAACACATGTATAATTTAAATTTGTATATTGTGGCGATGTTCACTATAGTTATAACGTCCTCAGCTGGCATTTCCTGTTTGAAAAGTGGTCCCTCCCCATCTGCTACGGAGCCAAGATGGCGACCGTTGAGGGCGAGAAGTGTCCATAGTCACACACTCAGCTTTCTGACTGTTTTCAGTGAAACCATCTACATTTATGCACTCAAAGTATTAAGTGTGAGTACAGAAGTATGAGATTAGAGACACAGCACAAGTCTTTTAAAACACTTAAACTACAAAGCAGCAGTGTCACAGTTGGTATAGCAGACATTAGATTCTCCACAACAGGAACTGCAGCTCTTTGGATGATAACTGGCCACGTTAGGCTGCTTTACACCAATGATAACTATGTTTCTCTTCTGCCTCTCTGTCAGAGTTAGCAGGTCCTGGTCGGAGGCCCAGTCCGCCCCAGCTGGAGCTGAGGATGGTTCAAAGTAAAGCTGACATAGAAGACCCTGCTATAGTTACGGAGGCCACGGTCATATCCTAACATTACCGACCCATGAGACTCATACTAACCTTGTCCTCCTCACCCATCAATCTCTCCAATCCTGTATCTGGGTAAATCTCTCATCACTGTAAACCTTGACTGTCATCGCCTAACTTTCAACACCCACATCATCCCGACTTCTTAAACCAGTTAGTATTGTAACCCCCCTTTAGTCCTTTTACCCTGAACCTGTTATCCCTTTAAGTCCTCAGTGTCCTAGCCCCTTAAATCGCACCTGTAACCTGTAACTCCCTACGACCCCCTCCAACCCCGACCCTGTTTGGGAACCAGAGCCACAGATAAACGGAGAGTTTGTTCGGGTCGGACGGTGAGCGTCATGTGACTGGCTCTTCTCTAACAGGGTACGTGAGCGGAGTGAAAGCTGTAGAGGTTGTGTGTTGATTACCAGAAAGCAGAAAATGTTATTATATATTAGAGGGAAGGAAATAATATGAGTGAAGGGTTTATTTGAAAACTATGATTGAGAAATTATTTTAGAGATTTTAAATCCTGATTTTGTAAAAGGTGAAGCCATATTTGTTATAATATAATATTTTAAAAAAGTAGTATATTTTATCCCTCAAATTCTAAAAGGACCACAGCAGATTTATCTATAACAGTCTCTTCTCTAACACATTTACTGGGAGTGAATACAACTGTGATCAGGCAGTAAAAATAAGATTACTCTCCTGGTAAAATCACATTTTAAAATATCTCAATACCTCCTGAACAACATCATACGGCACACATGTTTGTGCCATGACTTTGTTTATGGAAAAAATATATTGTTTATCTTTTAATTTGGTAAAATGGTTCTAAAGATGTCATGAAATCTAAGTTGTAATGTAGCAGGAACAATTTATCATTGCATTGGGAAACAAAACACTGCAACATATTTGTATTGTTTAAAAAAAAAAAGTGATCCAAAGTCCATTTACAGCTGCTACATTTTATTATTAACACGTTTTTCCAAAGCTGTACCATTAAAGAGGACATAACATGCACATTTCTAGATCTATATTTTTATTCTGAGGCTCTACTGGAATACCTTTGCATCAGTTACAGTTTTAAAACCTCCTTATTTATCTTCTACTGGCTCATTCTGCAGCCCCTCAGTTCAGCTTCTGTCTGAAACAAGCCGTTTTAGCTCCTGTCTCTTTAAGGCCAGCCTCAAATAGTAGAAGTCAAATTTCACTCTCTTCAAAATATACACTTCTCAAATACATCTGGACATGTTTGAGTCCCAAAATCTGATCTGAAACATGCAACTGGAACAACTTTAGCTACAAAATCTACAAAATAGATCTGAAAACCAATCTGATGTCATTGTGGAGAGAAAGTTAAAAAAAAAAGCTTTTAACTTGAAGTTTTGGACCTTTAATCATGTTTTAACAGACATCCAACATTATAAGCAGCATGTTATAACCTGGGCTTCTTTATCGCTCTACTACTGCCACTCTCCTCTCCTCTCCTCCACTCATCCTCTGTTCATTGATGACAGTGTTGCACTCTAGAGGAAGTCCTCCACGTCAGCTGCCAAGTATAGAAAATGTCCCGGCTGCTCCTCCTGTTTTAAAAAAAAAACTAACGATGCTCGAACCCTGTTTATCTATGGCTCTGCCCACCACCACTACTACCACCACTACTACTACTACTACTACTACTACAACCCCCCCCTCCCCCCTTTTACCCCCCGTCTTACAGCAGTGATGTAATAATGGTGACCAAGTCTAACCCCCTCCTCTCCCCCCTCTGAAAATATAACAAAGGTAAAAAAAAGAAACAAAAAAAAACGCACAATGTATAGTTGATGTATAGATGTTGTACTATAACTGTATTGGACCATCTGTATGATATCTTCAATCTGATCTGTCTATTGGACCATTGTGTTGATGCTACTGTACTATAGACCACACACGCACTACAATATGAGACGGCTGTGCTGGTTCTGGCACTCCCGACGCTCCACGGAGGCTCCCGTCGTTTGTCACTTGTTAGTAATAATAATAATAATAATAATAATAGGTAACTGTTTAATAGTCTTTAGTATTATAGTATGAACCTCTTCTCATCTCAAAACACAAACATAAAGAAAAATGGGGCAACCTGAGCTCGTCCCCCGGCCGATTTACCGGCTCTGAGTGCCAGAACCAACCCAACACACCCCGCCGGGCCGCTCCCGGCTCAGCTCTGGCCCAGAACCCTATATCTCAGAGTTGTGCCACTGAATTTTTACTGGAGGCCTCGAGAAGCACTTTGGGAAACATTAAAAAAAAGCAGACTCTCCTCGTCACAGCAGGAGATTCCTCCCCCTCCGCCCCCCCTCCCCTCTCTCTCCCCCTCCTAACACCCAGTAGTAGCAGATCTGTTAACATCTGTTGTCTTTTTGGTTCACTTCACACTCCGCTGTGGTTCCCCCGCAACAGAGATTAAACCACGAGTTGCATTTCAGAGTGAGATATCTTCCATTGTTGAGTAAACAAGACAAGTGTAAAATGATTTTAACGTAAGTAAAGCACAATATTAATTATCTAACCCAGTGGTGCTCAGAGGTTCTCATGTTAAGGACCCTTGTAGAAACCTGATAATGTAATAACTCACAATAATGTAATAAAAAAAACTTCATAACCTGATAATGTAATAACTTCCTGATAGTGCAATAAAGTGCATTTCCCAAATAATGTTATTACAATATTGATAAATTATGACATTATAAGGTTCTGCAAAAATAAGGTTAACCCAATAATGTAATAACTTCCTGTTAATAATAATAATTAGTTTTTATTACATTATCAGGTTCTACAACCCCCCAAAACTGACACAAATTAGACCACGGACCCCCATCTGATTCTTGCTTTTAGTTATTTTATTACTTGTGTTAATTATGGATGGATTTATGGTTCATGGCTTTTTTTTTGGAGGACCCCTGTAACCTCCTCAAGGACCCCACTTTGAGAACCACTGATCTAACCTGTCCAGATGTGTGTTATACTTTATCTTACCCCAGAAAAAAGGTTAAAATTGTGATTTCGAAACCAAATAATCTGTCTGGTTTTTGTTAAAAATGCTTAAAAAATTCCCAAATCACAAGTAAAAAATGTGGCTTGTTAACTATTACTAACAAATACTTAATTATCCACTAAGACTAAACTACTTTACTTACCACACTGAGTCAGTTTAACATCCTCGGCTATCTGATGAAACAGTGGCGGTTACGTAACTCTTGTGGTTGAGGTTGTGGGTTATTACACCTCAGTGGAGTGTGATCGGACATGTGATGCGATGATGACGGCACGCGACAGTTTTTTTTTACGGTTTTTAAAACTGTAGGAAAAATGTTGCGAGAACTCGGCATGTGCCTTAGCCCGCTGAGCTACCAGGGCACCACAGGAAATGAGATTTTAAGATTTAATTTACCTAAGAATCCTTTTTTTTTTTCCTCCTTCGTTGCTTCCTGATTTGAATGTTCAGTAATCTTTTAACAGGAAACTATTAAAATATTACAGATAACTTATTAACAACATGCAGTTTGGAAAGTTTTAAACCAAATATAAACGTAATGTGTGGCTTCGAAGGATCATATCGAGGCTTAAAAAAATGACAGAAAATGAAAAAAAAGAGATATCCAGATCCCGTCAGTGTCCCATCTGAGCTGGATGTAAGGTTCTGGGCAGGCCAGTGTAATTCTGTACTGCTGTCGTTTCTCTATGGACTGTACTGTGATACTGCCTTAGGAACCTAACATCACAACACCACAATACTGCTCACTGAGGGAGAGGTGGAGAGGGAGGAGGAGGAGGAGGAAACATGAGATGTCGTATATGTAGGTACATTTTTGACTGGAAGACATTAGATTCAATTTTGAATAAGCTGAGATTTTCATTTTGAATCTATGAAAATATTTTAAAGGACTCTACTAATGATTATTTGTAATTATGAAAGAATATGTTGATTTTTTTTTTCCAATGAACCAATTAATTATTTAGTTTATAAATATACGGAAAATTGGAAAAAATGATATCCAGAGCTCCAAAGTGACATTTAAACAGCACATATTCACAAATTGAGAAGCAAGAAGCATCAAATATTTAACATTTTTGCTCCATAAATGACTTTAACCCTTTACATACTGTTCAGGGTCTAATCTGACCCTTTTTTTTACATTTGAGAGAAGAAAAAAAAAACACAAAAAACTTTTTTTTAGACAGATATTTGACGACTGAGAATATACAAAACATTTAAATATTTAACAACTTTCTAAAAATGTTTTAGTGCAGCTGATTCACAAAATTACCCACACAATTATATATAAAGACTAATTATGAGGGGGGGGATGTTGAGAAAAGCCTGAATATGAACAGTATGTAAGGGGTTAAAGAAGATTCATTTAACATTGAAACTGCTGATTAATTAATTAATTAATTAATTAACATTTTCCCTTTTTTTCAAATTTCCTGCATTTTGACTTCATAGACAGAAAAACACCTCTTGGACTGATGACGGTGCTTTTAGGGGGTAAAAAAAATGCAGTGTCATTTTTAAAAAAGGAGAAAAATTTGCAATAGTCGATATTGATTTTTTTGTTTAGTTTTGTATTAGTAATGATTCTATTGTGCTGCTGCAGCACTGATTGTCATATCAATAACAGACTGCTGCGTCTGTGCGCTCGGCCAACCAGCTTTAAGCTCTGCTATAATCAACATGTGCACTATCCAATCCTCTGCTTCCTGCTAATGAACCAGTCGGCTGTATTAATGGGTCAAAATGTGTCTACGTTGTTGTGTGTGTGTGTGTGTGTGTGTGTGTGTGTGTGTAAACGTCTTTTATGGTCACAGGGTTTTGTGTGTGTGTGTGTGTGTGTGTGTGTGTATGAAAGATGAAATACCCCAAGACAAATGAGGAAGGGGATGAGGAAGGAGGAAGGAGGTAGAGGGGTGAAAAAAACAACAAAACAAACAGTGTCTATGTGGAAGAGAGAGGAGGTGAGGTATGTTCAAGAGGACAATCATTCTGTGGTGTTACGCAGTGTTGCACGACTCTGTTCACGAACTCGTCTTTTCCTTGATGCCTCACGTCCCCCCTCTCTCTCTTTTTTCTTCCTCCCTCTCCCTCCCCCCATCCATCCATCCATCCATCCACAGCCAAATATTATCCACCCCTTAAATCTGTCCGCCAGCTTCCCTGCAGTGCCGGTCGTCGTGTCTGTCGTGTTGCTAGTTTTTAAAAACCTTTTTAGCCTCGCTGTGTGTGTCTGTATGTGTGTAAGTATGTGTGTGTTTGTGTGTGTTAGATACTGTACCCCGACTTACCCCCCCCCCCCTCTCTATCTCTCTCTGCTAGAACATCACTAACTCTTGAGTTGCCACGCTGCTTTACAACCTGCTTCTATCTCCACTCGCTTTCTGTCTTTCATCCAAGAAGAAAACTGCAGCAACTCTCCGTGCTGCTCACCCTCAACGCTCCCTCCAGTCCTAAATGCTGCTATCGCCCCCGCCCCCCCCCCCCCCCCCCCCCCCCCCCCCCTGCATCACCCCTCCCTTTGCACCAGTTACTCGTAACTCTTTCTGCACAGTTTGTGTCTAAAGTCGGGTTGCACCATTTGAACTTAATTACCCTTGTAGCACCATCCAATTAAGAGCAAACCATGCCCAGATTATGTATTTAACTTAATAACCAATCCTTTTATAAGTATAGGCATAAGTTTGCTTTATTCATAATATAAAAACATGGAGAAATACTGCATGTGTTTCATGTGTTAAGAGTGCAAAAAAACCTTAAATTTAAGGGGTTATTAGGATTATTTATCTAACATGACCAATACTATTTAGTAATTTAGATTATTATTACCCTTATAAATTGTGTTTTTGTGAAATACAATTTTAAGTTTAGCCCAGTTTATTATGTAGATTCCCACTTAATTAGTTTATTAATCAGCCTTTTTTTAATCAAGTATGAGGTCAAATGTGTCTACACCAGGGTGGCTGTGGCTCAGGAGGTAGATCAGGGGTTTGATACCTGACTCCTCCTGTCTGCATGTCGAAGTGTATTTGGACAAGATACTGACCCCCCCACCCCCCCCCCCCCCCCCCCCCCCCAAATTGCTCCTGATGGCTAGAAACATTTTATAGCGCCAATATCGCCTCCTGGTCAGCAGACTGAGGAAAGTGCTGTATAAATGCAGTCCATCATATATCTGCAACCTAACTAGTTTAGTTAACAAACAATCAAACACTCACACCTGACAGTTACTGGGTGTCAATATTTAACAACTACTCTTAACGCAGGAACTAGTTTGTGTGGTGCAACTTGTTTTAAACCTTTGTGTAAATCTCTACTTAGTGACATTAAGTGTGACGTTACGAGCAGCTGGTGCATCCGGCTACTGAGCTAATCAAGGCCGGCTCACTGTACTGTCTTTATTCCTACAACAACAAAAAAAAGAACAACCATTAAATGTTGGTTGTTTTAATCCTTGATGTAAAATGATGTCACGTTCACTGCCAGAAAGTATTATAAAGTCTGTTTTGCTTCGTGAGGAAGGCTGAAACTAAAGTGTGCACAAAACAATGGAAGTTAAATCATAACCTGTTAGAAATGCTTCATGTTACATTACATTATGATATATTATGTTACGTTTCTGTAGTGGAAAAGGAGGTTATGTTACATATGTATCCAGCAGAAACAGAGCAATACAGCTAACCCTGCCTGTCACATGTAAATCTAATAGTTATGGAAATGTGTAATTGGGTCGCTCCAGCAAAAATAATACTAAATATTCAACTTTATTCATCATTTTGTGGTTGAAACCTGCACAGAGCTGCAGCAAAGACTCAACCCAATGTTAACATACAGAATATTGCTACATTCAAGCATTAAGTCTTGTGTGATTTGGTTAAAATTTAAACCAGTAAACACAAAAAAAGAAGCTCTAAATCTTCCTTGTTCACACTGTTCAGAACTAAATGTTTCACTCACAGCAGAAAACGACTTGTAAAAGCTGTAATTGTCTGTAATTAAGATGGTTATAAGTGACCCGGTCTTCCCATGATGCTTTGCTTGACGCTCCCACGCCTCCATATTTCGCCTCCTCCTCTCTTTACCTGTTTAAAGCCCCTCCTGCCTATCCCCCCCCCCCCCCCCCCCCCCCCCCCCCGCTAAAAGCCGAAACGAGCCCGACCGCCTGTCTCTCCGACCGTGGTCCTCTCCTCTTCTCCTGATCGACAGTTTCCGAACCTCCGCCATCTTGTTATTTTCTGTTTACTTGGTGGCCAAAAACAAAAACGAGGAAATGTAATAATCATTGTTTGGTAACTGTTTCTAGTGCTATGTTTTTGGAGCGTTACGAGTATTTTCTAACATGTTACAATAAAAAGATTGTAGTGTACAAATTCACATTTATAAAATATATATATAGATATATATGAGAAATGTATGTTCTAATGCAATAAAGAGAAATTAAGAATTATGAAAATGGTATTGGTCTGTTATTATTACTCATTTAATATGATTTATTTATTTAAAGTTATGTTTTGAGCTTTGATTTATGATGCATGTATTTATAGGAAGTAGTCCTTTAATTGACAGGTTGTAGCATTTTTTTTTTATAGTTTAAGCTCAGAAGTTGAAAATTAAAGTGAATCAACTTAGTTTTGATTTGCACAAGTTAACTATGAATATTAATATTTTTAGAGCTGAGGTTCTGAGTTTAAATTCCCTGACAAAAACCCATTAACAAAAAAAAATCCTTTTCAATTATCTGCTAAATTAAATTGTTTTCTCCAGTTTTTTCTCCAATTAAATTTAAATCTAATTCAGAGATATTGAGGAAATATGTAGTGTATGCTCTCTGTGCCTAAAGGCGTCGATGTCAGAACCTCAGGGATGTCTGGATGTCCGATTGCCATCCCAACTCCTATTATTTTAAATGTTGATTGATAGTTTCTCTCCTCTCCTCTTTATTTATTCTCCTTGTCTTCCTCTGCTTCTATCTCTCTCTCACACTCTCCCTCAAACCCAACCAGTCAAGGTTTCTTCCCATTTTTTCCTTGCCGCTATCACCAAGTACTGCTGTGAGCTTTTTTTTAATCCAGGTTAAAAAAATTCTCTTTTCATGTGCTTATGATTGAGCTCTTTTAAAGCACTTTTAATCTTTCATTTGCACTGTATGTCCTTTTAATGATTTTAATACAAACTCATATTTTAGTCCAATTTTTACTTTATTTTCTCTTTTTCTGTACTTTGTTTTTATTTTTTATTATTATTAGGTTTTCTTGTTTTTAATTGTGTGTTTTAATGTTTCCAATTTTTAATTATTATTGGGTTTTATTTTTTATTATTATTACGTTTTCTTGTTTTTAATTGTGTGTTTTAATGTTTCCAATTTTTAATTATTATTGGGTTTTATTTTTAATTATTATTAGGTTTTCTTGTTTTTAATTGTGTGTTTTAATGTTTCCAATTTTTTATTATTATTGGGTTTTATTTTTTATTATTATTAGGTTTTCTTGTTTTTAATTGTGTGTTTTAATGTTTCCAATTTTTTATTATTATTGGGTTTTATTTTTTATTATTATTAATTTTTCTTGTTTTTAATTGTGTGTTTTAATGTTTCCAATTTTTTATTATTATTGGGTTTTATTTTGTATTATTATTAGGTTTTCTTGTTTTTAATTGTATGTTTTAATGTTTCCAGTTTTTTATTATTATTGGGTTTTATTTTTTATTTTTTTAATTGTACGTTTTTATGTTGTTTGTTTCCAGTTCTTACTGTTAAATGTTTAGTTTTTATGTAAAGCACATTGAGTTGCCCCTGGGTATGAAATGCACTCTATAAATAAAGCTGCCTTACCTTTAAATTAAATTAAAGAGTACAGTCTAGACCTGCTCTGTGTGAAAAGTGCCTAGAGATAACTCTAAAAAAAGATTGATTGATATTCAAAAGATGTAAACTTGAAGACATTGACTTGTTATCGATATGGTCTTTAAAGCCACAGAGGTCAGGGTCAGGCTTAAACTGATACTCACATCTTGTTTCATTAATTTAAAAAACATTTATTTCTTCATAAAATTGATTTGATAGTTGATTGTTGTGGAAAAGTAAGGGTTTCTCTCCACCACGCAGCAGCTGGGCGTGCTGCAGGGGATGTTCAACCTCTGGACGCTTTTCCAGCTGTTTCCGTCGTAGCGCTCCACCTCGTGGGAGGCGCCGAGATTCTCGAAGCCTCCGACTGCGTACAGCTGATCCTCCAACACCGCGATGCCGAAGTTACTGCGTGAATTTATCATGGGAGGAATCGCGCGCCATCTGTGCGATACCGGATCGTAGGCGATGACGGTGTTCACACAGTTGACACCGTTGAAGCCGCCGACCTAAGAAAGGGAACATTAACGTCGGCCACCACTCAGAAATGTGTTTTACGTCACATTAATCGGTTTTTCTGTGCTGTGAGCTTAAATCTGAGTATGTGAGTGTGTTATTTAAATGACATCTGATTACTTTTCGTGCTCAGCTTACTACGTAGATGAGGTCTTTGTAGGCGATGACGGCCGCCCCGTTCAGTCCACTTCCCATGGAGGCGATCATCGTCCACTGGTTGCTCTGAGGGTTGTAACACTCTGCGGATGACAGAAGCTCCTCACCATTGAAGCCACCACAGATGTATATCTAGGAGGAATTTGAATATGATCACATTGGGGGTTTTTAGCCACATTTTGTCCAACGCTTTGCTCCAGACCAGGCGGGGAGTTCCGGTCCTCTGAAATGAGGCCAACGCAGAAGTAACTTAAAACTGCATTCTATCAAAAGGCCACCAGGGGGCGACCATTTTGGTGTCAAAAGGACTTCCGTCTCTATACAAGTCAATGGAGAATTCACCAACTTCTCACTTGATTTATAACCTCAGTAAACGTTTTCAAAATGTGTTTATGGTCTCAATCGCTAGTTTAAAGCCTTCTTCAATGCAGTATGATGTTCATTTGGGACATTTTGGCCTCCCTGATTTTATATTTGACGATAAAGCAGGGTATGCATTAGGGCGTGGCTACGTCGTGATTGACAGGTTGATTGGTTCACAGGTTCAGGAGGGCGCCTCATGCTCCTCCTGATGCCCATATAAGTAGAATCCATGTTTTTATTTTACCCGGCATGCACCGGAAATGTTCAAGATGGCGCTGCCCAGATCCGAAACTATTCGCTTCCAAGCAGCAGTCCACAAACCAATGGGTGACGTCACGGATGTTACGTCCATTTTATATACAGTCTATGCTCCAGACTCAAGTATCTCAAGAACTATTGGATGGATTGTTACTGGCATTTAATACAGACGTTGACGGTCCCAAGAGGATGAATTTTAGTTACTTTGGTCATCCCCTGACTGTTCCTGTACCTCTGTAAACAGGTTGACATTTGTAGTTTTTAGTAAAATGGCTCAACAGCTATTGGATGGATTGCTATGAAATTTGGTATCATGGTCATATGAATCCTAATGTCCACCAGCAGCTCAAAGTTTTCATTTATCTGGTGAAAAAACTCAGCATCTACCCAATGGATTGACCATTTTTTATATTCATATCCATGTCTCAACTACCACTAAATGGATTGCTATTAAATTTGGTGAAGTTGTTTTCCTCGGAAGAACTGATAACTTTGACTATCTTAATTTTCGATTTAGCACTATAATACAGTAACATATTAAATTTGTCAATACTTTGATCTGTGACCAAAACCCGCCGTGGCTCAGACTATCAGCCGATTTTTCCTAGTGGTCACTAGTGGTATTGCAACCAAAAATCCCCATAGACCACTTATTGTAAAAGAAATTTCTGTGAAACTGTTGGCAGGACACCTTGATCTCAATTCTGACTCTTTCTGTTATGCATTTTTTATCCATAGAGGTTTTATATGTGTACAACCTTGATGTGCATCCACATCTCAGAAATTAAACCAGCCAACAGCAGGATCAATTTTGGTCCAACTTGCAGAGTACACCTAGTTGGATCCGATTGAGGTTGGATCATGTTCTCACCAGAAACGCTCAGAAACGCTCCATTGTTCATTTTGGGGCAGGGCCAAGACCACATCCTCTAAAGGGTTTTAGGAAAGTTGTTTTGTTCTGCACCTGAAACCTGAGTATAATCGCAGCGTTCAAAACTGCCCAAAGCAAATTGCAATAAGGGGGAAAATGAACCTTATTCAACCAGACTAAAAACCCCCTTTATGTAGACTAATGTTTCACTGCCCTCTCTGATTGGCAGTTACAAGATCTAGCATTACTGCTATGGGTGGTCAGAAGTGTGCATTGTAACCCAACAGTCAGTGGAGACATCCTGGAGTGCACTTCTACCTCACTGCAGCAATGGAAGAAGTAGATGAATACTGCCGGTGGTCAGCAAAATCATTTCCTAGCTGTTGTCAAATTGCTCTTTACGGTTTGTTTCTTCCACCATTCTCCACCTCAGTATCTCCTACCTTGCCGTGTAGCGTTGTAGCATTGGCGTTGCTCCTTTGGTCATTCATTGGTGCCATCATAGTCCACTGGTTGGCGTTAGGCTGGTATCGCTCTACTGTGTTGAGTTGTCCGAATCGGTCGTAACCTCCCATGGCGTAGATGCAGCCGTTCAGCACCGCCACGCTGACGTAGCATCGGACTGAGTTCATCGGCCCCACCTCTTGCCAGCTTCGTGTGAAGAGGTTGAGCCTTCGTACGCTTCTTAAAAAGCTGAGATTGTCGAAGCCTCCGATACAGTAGACAAATCCATTGAGGTAAACGCAGCCGTGGAACGCTCGAGGAGCCTTCCCGTTGTTGGACAGCGTCACCCAGCGGTCAGCTCGGACGTCGTATATCTCAACGCTTTCGGTTGGACAATCCTTCACCCAACCTCCAATAGTTAATAGTACAGTGTGAGGCAGGCGTGTGCAGGTCAGAGGTTTCTCCATGTTGGACTCATGTAGGGTCTTCATGGCGTTGCTTACCATGGTCACACACGCCAAACTCGTTCTCACCAGATTGTTCTTGCACACAGTGTCGACCAAGTAGTTGACAGACATTACAAGCAGGCGGACCTGAACAGAAACAAGGAGAGAAAGGTTCAAGTTTAAAGAGGCGTCAAACTAATATGTGATTTTGAATATATCGATCCCTGAAGTGATGTAGCCAGAGATGCTGAATGCAGGTTGGAGTCCGATTGGGAAGGATAAAAATGCTCCCCTCTTTTGTTGAGGAGAAGGACAAGACCAAAATCATCAACATCATCTCCATCATGCGTTCTGCTTCCATGTCCACAGAGGCAGCCGAAGCAGAATATGCTGTCGCAAATTAGTATTTCTGTGTTTCTGACGCAAATTCGTATCGCTGCCGGTGTGAATAATTCCGATGCAAAATATTCACAGGCGAGTATTTCACATTTTCGTGTAGTTTTTTCATCACGCCCCCGGTGTGTAAAAGGCCTTAACAGAGATCTACTCTCTGGAGACTGAAAGTACCCAGCCAGCATGTCCATGTGGGCCCCCTTAAGGGTTAAATTTGGGCTGCAGTATGGATCCCAAGTGGGTTTGTCCGCAATTTCCATGGTGGCCCCAGCTGTGTTTGCCCTAATGGGCCTCAAGTGGGTTCTGACTGGGTTTCAGGTGGAGCCCAACAGGGTGAATTACACATGTGGGGCCCATATGTTTCTGAAACAATATGCGATTCATACAATTTGCCCAGTTCAAGCCCTCAGTACCCACATAGCCCACATTTAACCTATTTGGGGTCCACATGGACATGCTGGCTGGGTATTGTTAGTTTTTGGAGCCATTTCTGAACAAGCTAACATGCCCAAACTTTTCGTGGTGAAGGAAGGTGTTACCCAGTGCAGCGGTGTGGTTTGTTGGCTTGTTTTTGGACAGCAGCAAAGGTCTACAACTCCCACAATACAGCATTATTAAGTAGATCAATTAGATTGGTTTACAATAAGAAAAATGTAAGATAATGTTCTCAGATCGGCCAACAGCTTGCTTCTCTTGGCCCCCAATACCCAGCTCTGCACCATGGGGGATCGAACCTTCTGTGCTGCTAAGAAAAGTATAGTACAAATGAAAAGCATTACTGTTATTCAGTTACCTTGCTCAGCAGCACGGCCATGTGACTTTTGCGCTCCTCAAGATTATGATCGATCCAGCGGAGGATAGCCTCGAACACAGTGCTCTCCTGTCTCACATTGAGCTCATCCTTCTTGATCAAACCCGCCAGCTGCTGCACGGAGAGCTGCAGGAACTTCTCAGATGATCCTGCCACCTCCTCGAAGTGATGCAGGATGTAGAGGTTGGCCTTTTTCCTGAGGTCAGGACAGTTGTAGAGCTCGGCTGACATCCACGTGCCGATGCAATTCTCGACACAAAGCTTCTGCTCCAGAAAGTCCGAGGTGGCACTTAAGATGCCGTGGATGGCGAAGCGGTGTGCTGCCGCCAAAAGCCCGAGTACATTCTCCTCCGTCACCACGACAGAGCTGTTGTAGGCATACTCCATTATTAGGCTCATTATATTGGGTGGCACATCGGGGAAACTGTAGACCTCTGATGGTGTTGTGCAGAAGAGATTTCTGTGGGATCAGAGAATTGAAATAAAGTCACAGGAACCAACATTTTAAGAAGAGCTTTCTGTCATAATTCTACAATTTCTACTCAATATATTATGTTTGATATACTGGATTTATATTTTCAAGGCGGATATTGTTCTCTTCCATAGTGCCACTAGTAACTCCATTAGGTGCCTTTAAGACCTTTAACCTCCTGACACCCGAGCTTTTGTTTCTCTCCTAGATATTTGGAATTAGTAGGACCTGATAAGAACAAAAAATAATGTCCTCTTATGGGAGTTTATTCACTGTATAAAACTATGTATTTCCTTACATTTACACTTTCCCTTTGCACAAACGATAAAGTCCAAATGTCTTCAAATGAGGACTTCCTGATTAGCAGTGTCGTAGCTTGAGGCTATTGCTAAAATTAGTCAAATCTGCACAGCATATCAAACATTATCAAGCATAAATAGACAAGGTTTTACACCTGGTCCATTTTTGTCTGGGGATCAGCTGTTGATTGACTATCTGGTTTTTACACTGATTGATGTATTGTGCTTTTGCTACCAATAGGTGGCACAAAAAGTGTGTACGAACAAGGACAACAGGTCAAAGTTAAGCAGAATGAAGTCTAAGCTCCAGCAAACCCAAAATGTAATGTCCGCAGGGTCACAGGAAGTTAAGATCCAGACTCAATGACAACAACGATGTCAATCCTCTCACCTGAAGAACGAGCTGCAGCCACAGAGGATGATCCTGTGGGCTTGAAACTCCACGTTACCGACACTGATCACAACGTCACACAACTTTCCCTCCAGTAGGACCTGGCTGAAGACCGAATTACTGATGGTGCTCATTGTTTCAAATGTTTTCAAAAGAGGTTTAAATTGCTGGAAAAATCAGTTTTTAATCCTCTGTTCCTGTAAAACATCAGCATGAATTAACCAGAGAGGTCTCACTAAAGTGTTTTTATTTGAAAATCATAAAGCTTCAAATCTCTCTGAGTCACATTCTGTTCATTACATCATCAGCTGCCTTCAAATGTCGCTCACAAAGTTGGATTTTTGACAACTTTTTAATAAAACAAACACTATAAATACAGGTTAACTATTAGTAACACCTCAATATTGCATAATATATTTCAATTCAACAGCATCACATCTGCAGCCTCAAAAATAAATCAGATTAAATAAAACAACATTATAATCTTCATGGTTTAATGATTAAATTTAAGGCAGAGCTGTTGTATTATAGTGCATTAGTTTTATTTAGGTATATCTTAAAATTAATAGTTATAATAGTAATAATACATTTTAATACATTGTATGATCTACAGTATGTCATAAACTGGCAAGTGAGTATATATATACAATTTATACTTTATATAATATACAACACTTATTGTTCATATTTAGTAATGTTAAAATTATGAGTAAAACTTTATTTACTTTTATTATATATATTATAATTTATTTCATATTATTTATTATTATCTACTATTATTTTATTATACATTAACATATATTATTATCTATTTTATATTATCTATTATTATTGTATTATACATTAACATATATTATTATGTATGTTATAATCTATTTAATATTATATAGTATTATCTATTATTATGTTATATATATGTATTAATACATATTATTATATATATTATAATCTATTTTATATTATATAGTATTATCTATTATTATGTTATTATATATTAATACATATTATTATATATATTATTATCTATTTTATATTATAAATTCTTATCTATTATTATTATTTTATTATATATATTAATACATATTATTATATATGTTATAATCTATTTAATATTATATAGTATTATCTATTATCATTGCTTACCATGGTCACACACATGGTAAGCACATGATATATATATATATATATACACACACATATTATTAGATATATTATAATTTATTTTATATTATCTATTATTATGTTATTTTATATATATATATCAATACATATTATTATATATATTATTATCTATTTTATATTATAAATTATTATCTATTATTATTTTATTATATATATAATAATATACATTAATATATATTATTATATATATGAATTAACACTGTGACACGCGGAGGTTAAATGTCCCTTGCGGGCTTCCGTAGAGAGAATCTTCAGCTTTGTTGACATTATTTCTCTCCAGCTGTTAGTTAGCTGATCACAGTTTCTATGACAGCTCAGCACCCAGAAAACCTCAGACAGCATGGCATTACTCTGCTGACACTCACACCTCTAATAACACTGCCACAGTTATAAGGAAGCGGAGAGAGAGAGAGGGAGAGAAAGAGAGAGAGAGAGAGGGAGAGAGAGAGAGAGAGAGGGAGAGAGAGAGGCGGATATTATCTTTCCTGTTAGCCTGCAGAGCTACACTGAGGAGCTAACAGGCTACATGAGCATGGAGGGGATTCTCTACAAATGGACTAATTACATGACAGGTGAGTCCTTTATCTACCTTTTTTTTTAATTTTATCATCCTTTATTTAAGCTTCATGTCTTTATAATAAGCCGCTACAACAATGATAGTAATATATTATAGCAAACACTTGCTTGCTACATGTGATAGCCCTATAGTAACTTCATCCATCACAGTTATAAACAAGCTATTATTATTATAATTAAGATGTGACATGACATGTAACCGTGCCATAGCTTTGATTCAATGTTTATTTAATCTATTTAAGATTTTAATGTAATGTTTTATTTAGCTTGACATGACTTGTGGCTCAGTTTCATGTCACTTCTGGTTCATTTTTATTACCAATAAAACAGATTAAACTTGTTAGAAATTGTTGGATCAACGACTAAATATTGATTTTAAATTATATACTAACAGCAGTGGTGGGAAATAACTTAGCTTGTACAATTTTGAGGTACTTTCTACTTTCCACTACATTTATTTGACAGCTTTAGTTACTTTTTCAGATGAAGATTTGACACAAACCCCCTTTAAAACATGCCTATTTAATATATACATATACTGTTTAATTAAGTGTAATGTGCTGGTAAAGACACACACACACTCACTCCATAATATATGTCTTAATTATCTACATATGTGTCCTATTAAACAGCATTTATAAAGCAGTTATATTTACTAAAATACTGAGTTTAAGTATAATTTAGAGGTATTTTTACTTTACTTGAGTGTTTCCATTTGATGCTACTTTATACTTTCTACTCCACTACATTTATTTAACAGCTTTAGTTACTTTTCTGATGAAGATTTGACACAATGGATAATATAACAAGCTTTTAAAATACAACACGATGATCCAATATTTGAGCAACAATCAAAGATTAGAGAAAAAGTCCAAAAACTGAAAATGTGTATCAGAACTATCAGTTTGTTCTTCTTTCCTCTCCCATTAATCATCTCACCACCCCTCACATTTATTTGGTGACCATCTGGAGGGGCCCCACCCCTAGGTTGGGAACCACTGGACTAAACTAGCTAACTGTATATAAAGTAGTGTAAACTAGCTCCACCTCCAGCAGCTACAACAGTAACATGCTGCTCTAACACTGATGCTTCACTATTAATAATCTAATGATGTCATAATAATAATATATCAGTCAGAGGACCAAACCACTACTTTTACTGTAATACTGCATACTACATCACTCATAATACTGCAGTACTTTTACTGTAATACTGCATACTACATCACTATAATACTGCAGTACTTTTACTGTAATACTGCATACTACATCACTCATAATACTGCAGTACTTTTACTGTAATACTGCATACTACACCGCTCATAATACTGCAGTACTTTTACTGTAATACTGCATACTACATCACTCATAATACTGCAGTACTTTTACTGTAATACTGCATACTACATCGCTCATAATACTGCAGTACTTTTACTGTAATACCGCATACTACATCGCTCATAATACTGCAGTACTTTTACTGTAATACTGCATACTACATCACTATAATACTGCAGTACTTTTACTGTAATACTGCATACTACATCGCTCATAATACTGCAGTACTTTTACTGTAATACTGCATACTACATCACTCATAATACTGCAGTACTTTTACTGTAATACTGCATACTACATCACTCATAATACTGCATACTACATCGCTCATAATACTGCAGTACTTTTACTGTAATACTGCATACTACATCACTCATAATACTGCAGTACTTTTACTGTAATACTGCATACTACATCGCTCATAATACTGCAGTACTTTTACTGTAATACTGCATACTACATCGCTCATAATACTGCAGTACTTTTACTGTAATACCGCATACTACATCGCTCATAATACTGCAGTACTTTTACTGTAATACCGCATACTACATCGCTCATAATACTGCAGTACTTTTACTGTAATACCGCATACTACATCGCTCATAATACTGCAGTACTTTTACTGTAATACCGCATACTACATCGCTCATAATACTGCAGTACTTTGACTGTAATACCGCATACTACATCGCTCATAATACTGCAGTACTTTGACTGTAATACCGCATACTACATCGCTCATAATACTGCAGTACTTTTACTGTAATACCGCATACTACATCGCTCATAATACTGCAGTACTTTTACTGTAATACTGCATACTACATCGCTCATATTACTGCAGTACTTTTACTGTAATACCGCATACTACATCGCTCATAATACTGCAGTACTTTTACTGTAATACCGCATACTACATCACTCATAATACTGCAGTACTTTTACTGTAATACCGCATACTACATCGCTCATAATACTGCAGTACTTTTACTGTAATACTGCATACTACATCGCTCATAATACTGCAGTACTTTTACTGTAATACTGCATACTACATCACTCATAATACTGCAGTACTTCTACTTAAATAGGATTTTTCATGCAGGACTTTTACTTGTAATGAAGTATTTTTACTTTGCTGTTTTGATACTTTTACTTAAATAAAGTATCTGAATACTTCTTCCACTGCTGGTTGACAGAAGGATGAAAAACAAGCCACACTAACAGAGACTATAAAGGCATCTGACCTTATAATGATGGCAACATAGCATGTCTATAAATAATGGTGTTCAAATAGTAAACCACGTTTACAGTGTAACGACTCTCAGTATAACCTGCTCAGCAGAAACACAATGATCCTGTGTCTGTCAGCTGTGAGCGAGATGAGCATCATGTGAGCCGTCTGCGTGCTATAAAATGAAATTGCTCAACTTTTTATTGCACTTTGAAGTTGAGGGGAAGTCTGCGGGTTTCATTTCTGTTTGACTGTCTGTGCAACAAAAACTGAATTTTTAAAAAAAGAGTCAAACACAACATTAAGTTTAAAGTTTATTTTATCAGTTCAAGCCGGTCAATCAATCAGAGTTTATTTATGCAGCATATTTCATATATTTCAATGCTTTAACAGTTGATTGACAAGCTGATAATAAGACAACATTAAAAAAAATAGAGTTGACATGAAGTGAGGTTAGTTTGGGGGAAAAGGGAACAACATGAAAACATGAAAAAAATGCAAAAAAAGGAACAAAATTCAAAGTTTAAGCACAAATTTAAAACCCAAAGAAATCAGATAACAAATAAAAACACAGAAATTAAACACAGTTAAAAGTCTTCTTCTGCATCTTCTTCATTGTTTAATTTTTTAGTGCATGAAATTGGTGAAAAATGGCATCAAACGTTTGTCTGAG
>NC_084981.1:27432774-27434138 GCF_963691925.1 Scomber scombrus
AAAAATCAAGTGAGAAGTTGGTGAATTCTCCATTGACTTGTATAGAGACGGAAGTCCTTTTGACACCAAAACGGTCGCCCCCTGGTGGCCTTTTGATAGAATGCAGTTTTAAGTTACTTCCGCGTTGGCCTCATTTCAGAGGACTGGAGCTCCCCGCCTGATCTAAACGAGACATTCGATGACTTGCAGCCTTCTTCAGGTTCATCGTAAAAGACGTTATAAACAGTCGTTAAAATGTAGAGAGAAGTACAAATGTACAAAAGGTATCTGTTATCTACCAAGATGGTCATGTGACTTCAGGCAAATCATTATCCAGGACAGGCAGGGAAGTGTTGTTCTATATTATGAGAGTTGCTGGAGCTTTAAACCTTTTCTCTGCCCTTTGTAAAATCATATCAGGCTCTGGGAAATCATAATGGTTCACTGACCAAATGATAATAAAACGTTGTTATTTGCAGCTTCAATGTTCATAGTTTTTACAAGAAGTGTCTCATAAAGCAGAAAGCTGCAGAACTGTTGATCTAATAAATGTCTTCTTGTGTCCGTCTGCTCTCAGATGAAAAGGTCCATCAGTCACCCTGGAACGTACAGCTTCGACAGGTGAGTTTAAAACACAATAATTCATACAAAAATGACTCCCAACACTTCTGTATAAGATCAGAGGATGTATAAACTTTAAATTCAAGGTGTCACAACGTAAAATGATCACTTCCTCCCATTAAAGCACACAGCAGTTAGAGTCTTTTAAAACGTCCCCCACTCTGGGAGAAATGTCGTCTGCATCCACGTTATCTTTTAAGTGTGTGATACAACTGTTCATGTCACATTAGGGGTGTTAAACATACGACTCATGGGCCAGAACCGGCCCGCCAAAAGGTCTAATCCGACCCACAGGCGGGAAGGAAGGAAGGAAAGGAAGGAGGAAGGAAAGGAAAGGAAGGAGGAAGAAGGAAGGAAAGGAGGGAGGAAGGAAGGCGGGAAGGAAGGAGGGAGGAAGAAGGAAGGGAGGAAGAAGGAAGGAAAGGAGGGAGGAAGGAATGGAGGAAGAAGGAAGGAAGGAAAGGAGGGAGGAAGGAAGGTGGGAAGGAAGGAGGGAAGGAGGGAAGGAAGGAAGGAAAGGAGGGAGGAAGGAAGGAAGGAAAGAAGGAAGGAAGTAAAGGAGGGAGGAAGGAAAGAAGGAAGGGAGGACGGAGGAAAGAAGGAAGGGAGGAAAGGAAGGAGGGACGAAGGAAGGGAGGGAGGAAGGAAGGAAGTAAAGGAGGGAGGAAGAAAAGAAGGAAGGGAGGACGGAGGAAAGAAGGAAGGAAGGAAGGGAGGAAAGGAGGGAGGAAGGACAGAAGGAAGGACAGAAGGAAGGAAGAAAG
>NC_084981.1:27434338-27464338 GCF_963691925.1 Scomber scombrus
AAAAGGAAGGAAGGAAGGAAGGGAGGAAAGAAGGAAGGAAGGAAGGAAGGGAGGAAAGGAGGGAGGAAGGAAGGAAGGGAGGGAGGAAGGAAGGTAGGAAGGACAGAAGGAAGGAAGAAAGGGAGGAAAGAAGGAGTACTACAGTGTGTACACATACTTTTTTTTGGATATATATTAGTATGATATGATATATATATATATATATATATATAGTATGATGCATGTTAAACTTTGAGGATCCTACTTCATATAAAATGCTTTTTTCAGAGGGTTTTTTTCCACCCTGACCATGAATACAACGCTCTGAAAAAACAATAAATACACATTGAGATCATATTTAAACCATTTATATATTAAACATTGTGTAAAATGTTGCTTCTGTGCAAAATCATATGTAAAAGACTGAGACATAATGTTGAAATTTCACTAATTTTTCTTTAGACATTTAAAAATAGATGGTTTATTATGCAATGTTTTTACTTTTCTGACCCATTTGAAGTCAAATTGGGCTGTATGTGGGTCGATCAGTGTCAATTAATGGCTAAAAAAAAACATAAATCTGTAGTCCGACCCCATGTGTTGAGGTTTCTGGGGATAAATAACAACATAATATGTTATAATAATGAAAGAATATTGTTATAACACATCAACAGTAAACCTCTGCTCATCTGTAGACTCCCCAAATTTCAGATATTCAGTTATAAATAAAGACGATTAACAGAAAAGGCATCTTTATGGACTAACTGCTAACTTTGTCCTCATGGTGGCAGCATTGCGACACCTTAAATTCCCCCTGAGCCACAGTTTAAAAACTTCAATGTCAACCTTTTAAAATGTTAAAATTGAGAGTTTTGATGTCACAAGAACCAGATTTTTTTTAAAACAGATTTATTATCACATGATCCAATTTCTGTCTGAGAAAACTCAAATTCAGTTTCAGAGTCATTCCTGCTTCTCTACTCGTCACGTTATGACTGATCTTTACACCCTGACAGGAGAACATGCATCCAAACACTGATTTATTACACTTTTAATGAACACTTTTGAATGAAATGCCCTTTTGTGGTTACATGTTGGGTGTCAGGGAAGCTGTAGTTACATCTACAGCCTTGACATTTTTGAAGTGAAACATGTTTTTTTTTTGTCGCCGTTCATATTAACCCTCCTGTTGTCCTCGAGTCAAGGAAGGAAGAGAGGATGAAGGAAGGAAGGGAGGAGGAAGGAAGGAAGGGTGGAAGGGAGGAAGGAAGGGTGGAAGGGAGGAAGAAGGAAGGAAGGAAGGAAAGGAGGGAGGAAAGAAGGAAAGGAAGGGAGGAGGGAGGATGGAAGAAGGAAGGAAAGGAGGGAGGAAAGAAGGAAAGGAAGGGAGGAGGGAGGATGGAAGAAGGAAGGAAAGGAGGGAGGAAGGAAGGAAGAAGGAAGGAAAGGAGGAAGGGAGGAAGAAGGAAGGAAGGGAGGAGGAAGGAAGGAAGGGTGGAAGGGAGGAAGAAGGAAGGAAGGAAGGAAAGGAGGGAGGAAAGAAGGAAAGGAAGGAGGAGGGAGGATGGAAGAAGGAAGGAAAGGAGGGAGGAAAGAAGGAAAGGAAGGGAGGAGGGAGGATGGAAGAAGGAAGGAAAGGAGGGAGGAAGGAAGGAAGAAGGAAGGAAAGGAGGAAGGGAGGAAGAAAGGAAGGACGGAGGAAAGAAGGGAGGAAGGAAGGTAGGAGGGAGGGAGGGAGAAAGGGAGAAAGGAAAAGAGGGAGGAAGGAAAAGAAGGAAGTAAGGAAGGAGGGAAGGAAAGAAGGAGGGAGGGAGGAAGGAAGAAAGGGGGATGGAGGAAGGAAAGAGAGAAGAAGGAAAGAAAGAGAAAAGGAGGGAGGAAGGAACAGTCAAAACAGACAGGGTCAATTTGACCCGGGAGGACGACACGAAGGTTAAAAATGTTCATGTGCTTCTGTGAAATCTGTTAAAGGAGATTTCCTCATTTCAGTCATAAATATATATATATAATGTTAAAGTGTCGGAAGTTCATATTAACCCTCCTGTTGTCATCGAGTCAAGGAAGGAAGGGAGGAAGAAGGAAGGAAGGAGGGAGGGAGGAAGGGAGGAAGAAGGAACGAAGTAAAGGAGGGAGGAAAGAAAGAAAGAAGGAAGGGAGGAAGAAGGAAGGAAAGGAGGGAGGGAGGAAGGAAAGGAAGGAGGAAGAAGGAAGGAAAGGAGGGAGGAAGGAATGGAGGAAGAATGAAGGAAGGAAAGGAGGGAGGAAGGGAGGAAGAAGGAAGGAAGTAAAGGAGGAGGAAAGAAAGAAGGAAGGGAGGACGGAGGAAAGAAGGAAGGAAGGGAGGGAGGAAAGGAGGAAGAAGGAAGGAGGAAGAAGGAAGGAAAGGAGGGAGGGAGGAAGGAAAGGAAGGAGGAAAGAAGGAAGGAAGGGAGGGAGGAAAGGAGGAAGAAGGAAGGGAGGAAGAAGGAAGGAAAGGAGGGAGGGAGGGAGGAAGGAAAAGAAGAAGGAAGGAAAGGAGGGAGGAAGGAATGGAGGAAGAAGGAAGGAAGGAAAGGAGGGAAGAAGGAAGGCGGGAAGGAAGGAGGGAAGGAAGAAAGGAAGGAAAGGAAGGAGGAAGGCAAGGAGGGAGATTTATTACACTTTTAATGAACATTTTTGAATGAAATGCCCTTTTGTGGTTACATGTTGGGTGTCAGGGAAGCTGTAGTTACATCTACAGCCTTGACATTTTACTGTAAAGGAGGAAGGATGAAGTCTGGATAGTAACATTTTCATTGACGTGTTAACAACTCGCTCTGCTCTTGTTACTCGAGAGCACGTCAAGGTCCGAAAAAAGGAGAAACAATGTGGTTTCTTTCAGTTTTAGAGGATTTTATTTAGTATAGAAGCATTGTAATATGATGGAGAGAGGATAAAAAAGAGTGTAAATGGAGACTTTTATCTCCTCAGAGGGAACAAACCTCCTTCTTCTTCTTCTTCATCTGACTTTATAAAAAACAACACAGATGAAAGTGAAAGCGAAAAACAGAGAAACGTAAAGTCAGATGATTATATTTGTACTTACAGGAATATCAATATGTGATTAATAACTGTTGAGTAAATACAGGAGGAGCAGGATGTCGACTCTCGACTCATAAATAAATGTCCAGGTTGGGTAAGTCTGTGACAGATGTTCAACGTGTAATCTTAAATGTACAGGGAGGCGCCAAATGAAGACAACTCGATCTCAGTCGCATGAAAAAAGGCGATTAGATAGAAAATGTTTGTGTAACTTTGTCGGACGCATAATAATAAGACTTCATTGTCGTGTATATTTCAAATTGGCAGCTTTGTTTTTTAAAAGAAAAAGATGAATTTAACTTCTAAAACACAAAGTTCTCCCCTCTTTACTTCTCAGGTCCGGTGTGCTTAAAGAGTACGTGAGTGGAGGTCAAAGGTCATCTCAGCGCAGGAACCGGACGTGCTCGGACAGCTCGGTTTACGATACCGAACGTAAGTTTTTAAAGGAGGGGGAAAAAAAAGATATCTTGTTTGTTTAATCTGGACACAAACAGAAATGTAAGTGTTTTATTGGGAGATAGTTTCAGGTGAGGAGGCGCCAAGAGTCTGAACTGTTCCTCAACAACATTGTTTAAGTCAATCGGGGGGAAAAAACATCAACATGATGATGAATTATATCGTATTTATGAGTTATCTACATTTTCATTTCATATCAGAAGAAGTGAAACATGTTCATGTGCTTCTGTGAAATCTGTTAAAGGAGATTTCCTCATTTCAGTCATATATATATATATAATGTTAAAGTGTCGGAAGTTCATATTAACCCCCCTGTTGTCCTCGAGTCAAGGAAGGAAGGGAGGAAGAATGAAAGACAGGAGGTAGGGAGGAAGGGAGGAAGGAAGGAAAGAAGGAAGGAAGTAAAGGAGGACAGAGGGAAGAAGGAAGGAAAGGAGGGAGGGACGAAGGAAAGGAAGGAGGAAAAAGAAGGAAGGAAAGGAGAGAGGAAGGAATGGAGGAAGAAGGAAGGAAGGAAATGAGGGAGGAAGGAAGGCGGGAAGGAAGGAGGGAAAGAAAGGTGGGAGGAAGGAAGGAAGGAAGTAAAGGAGGGAGGAAGGAAAGAAGGAAGGGAGGACGGAGGAAGGGAGGAAAGGAGGGAGGAAGGAAGGCGGGAAGGAAGGAGGGAAAGGAGGGAGGAAGGAAGGAAGTAAAGGAGGGAGGAAGGAAAGAAGGAAGGGAGGACGGAGGAAAGAAGGAAGGAAGGAAGGAAGGAAGGGAGGAAAGAAGGAAGGAAGGTAGGAAGGAAGGGAGGACAGAAGGGAGGAAAGAAGGAAGGGAGGAAAGAAGGAGTACTACAGTGTGTACACACACTTTTTTCTACATTTACAGTGCTCACCATTATCCCATAAATGACCCTTGTGGCCAAATTCAGAGTCTCACTTTAGAGTCATCACAGGTCTGAAATAAGATATATAAAGTGTGTGTGTGTGTGTGTGTGTGTGTGTGTGTGTGTGTGTGTGTGTGTTTGCGTGTGTTCCAGGTGTGCTTCCCGGTCTCAACGGCGACTCGTCCTCCATCCCCGAGGAGCGAGGAGGCAACGCGAGCCCGAAGACGACGCCCACCGACACAGACACCGACCTCTCCATTTGACCCGTCCTCATCCGTCCAAACCGAACCCTGGAAGACGAAGAAGAGGAAGAAGAAGAAGAAGAGGAAGAAGACATCTGGAGAGTAGAAGTCAAGAAAACACAAACACTAGAGATCAATATCAGCTGACGTCATCTTCATCACGCTGAGGATAAATTGTCCGTCAGCTGATTTGCCAAACACGTGCGATGCGGAGCCATTAATTCATTAATTCCTCCTTTTTCTTTAATTGTGTTTGCTTCTTTTTTTTCCCACTAAGGAGACAACAGGAAAACATTATGAGACATTGTGAGTATAAAATATAAAGTATAGGATGCTACAAACATCCTCCTACATATTCACCCTCGGCTGCCTTCGAGTCGAGGAGGGAAAAAAAAAACCCGAGCTGTGATTGTTGTAACGGGGCAGCTTCCTCTTCCTGGTACAAAAACATGAACACGAGATTAATTAAGCATATTTCTTTCTGGACAGTTTAGGAGCCAGAGTTGATTGTTTTAATGCTTTATATATAAAAACAACAACAACAACCTGAGAATGTACAGAAACCTTTTTTTGAATCTCCGAGGTCGAAATCCTGCAAAAAAAACACCTTCAAGAAAACTTCTTTGCCTTTGATGTTTTCTCTCCGTAGAAACTTCCAGGCTTCCGTAGTCGCGCTCCGTCCCCCCCCCCTTCCCGATGGATAAAAAAGCAGTCGGATACTCTCTGTTGCAGGTGTCTACTGTTACATACCGGAGAAGCTGAAGGAGCTTCGATTCCTTCAGATGCCAAAGTTTGTTCTTCATGCTGAACTTTTTTGCACTAATATAAAAAAAAAACAACTAAAAAAAACACGACATTTAAACGTGCCATAATTTGCTCAACGTCCAGGAAAAACCGGTCTCCTCCTCCTCTCCTCCTCTCCTCCTCTTCCAGTGTGGATCAGTATTCTCTAAAAACTGGAGCGAAGGAGGAAGAAGAAGAAGAGGATATTTCCTTGAAGGAGTTTTGCATCTTCTCCCTTATAGTGTGTTATTTTTGTTGTTGTTGTTGTTGTTGTTGTTGTTTCCACTCCAAAGACATTACAGACCAGGTGAATGACGGAGTCTCTACATTACAGATACTGTAGGTGTGAATGTGTGCAAAGTTACTGCCTTTTTAAAATGTTTGTTACTTCTCATATGATGAACTCCAGCCAACCATGAAGACTCCATGAATGAATGAATGAATGAATGAATGAAGGAGGTGAGTTCAGATGACGTCTAAGCAAAAAAAAATTGATTTTCTGGGTGAAAAAAATGTTAACGTGCGAAACAATTTGATTTGATTTGACTTTGAATTTTAATGCAAACTGTGAAAAAAACACTTTATCTGAAGCTGAAACTGATAAATTATGTTTTTTTAAAAGACGTTATCTGAACTCAGTGACTCAAACAGGCTGCGGTTTATTTTTTTTTAAATGTAAGACTGAACCGACCGGGACGTCTGCAGTTACACAAGTCCTCGATTATACATGTTAAAAAAGCACTTTGATGCTTTTAATTCAAATACCCGTCCTTTAACCCTCCTGTCGTCCTCCCGGGTCAAATTGACCCCATCTCTTTTGACTGTTCCTTCTTTCCTTCCTTTATTACTTCATCCTTTGCTTCCTCCCTTCCTTTTCTCCTTTCCTTCCTTCCTTCCTCCTTTCCTTCCTCCCTTCCTTTTCTCCTTTCCTTCCTTCCTTCCTCCCTTCCTTCTCTCTTCACTTCCTTCCTTTTTTCCTCCCTCCCTCCCTCCTTACTCCTTTCCTTCCTTCCTCCCTCCCTCCTTACTCCTTTCCTTCCTTCCTTCCTTCCTCCCTTCCTCCTCTCCTTACTTCTTTCCTCTTTTCCTCCCTCCCTCCCTACTCCTTTCCTTCCTTCCTTCCTTCCTCCCTCCTTACTCCTTTCCTTCCTTCCTTCCTTCCTCTTTTCCTCCTTATTCCTTTCCTTCCTCCCTTCCTCCCTCCTGTCCTCCCTCCCTCCTTACTCCTTTCCTTCCTTTCTTCCTTCCTTCCTTCCTTCCTCATCCCTTCCTCCTGTCCTTCCTTGACCTGAGGACAACAGGAGGGTTAAAGGTGCAGTGTGTAAAATTTAGTTGCAGCAAAGAATATAATAATGAAAAGTATGTTTTAATTATTGTATAATCCCATGAAAATAAGATTTAATGTGTTTTTTAATGTAGAATGAACCTTTTATATCTACATAGGGGACATTTTTTGAGAGTTTATTGTAGAGAGACAAATCATAGGTTGGCTGCAACCTGCATCTTCACCACTAGAGGGCAATAAATCTTACACGCTGCACCTTTAACCCTCCTGCTGTCCTCCCGGGTCAAATTGACCCCGTCTCTTTTGACTGTTCCTTCCTTCTGTCCTCCTTTCCTTCCTTCCTTCCTTCCTTCCTTCCTTCCTTCCTTCCTTCCTTCCTTCTGTCCTCCTTTCCTTTTCTCCCTCCCTCCTTCTCTCTTTCCTCCCTCCCTTCTACCTTCCTTCCTCCCTCCTACGTTCCTTCCTCCCTCCTTTCCTTCCTTCCTTTCTCCCTCCTTTCCTTCCTTCTTCCTCCCTTCCACCCTTCCTTCCTTCTTCCTTCCTTCCTTCCTTCCTCCTCTCCTTCCTTCTTCCTCCCTTCCATCCTTCCTTCTTCCTTCCTTTCCTTCCTTATTCCTCCCTCCCTTCCTTCCTTCCTTCCTTCCTTCCTTTCTCCCTTCCTCCCTTCCTTCCTTGACTCGAAGACAACAGGAGGGTTAAAGGAGATAGTTCACTCCTTCCCGGATGGCTAAAAAAACACATCTGATGTTATAATACGCTCATAATTTTTACCTTTTTAAGACAAGTAAACATGAGCGTGTGAATTTAAAATGTTTGGTGTCAAACATACGGCAAGCAGGCCAGAAATCGGCCCACCAAAGGGGTCTGATCCGGTCCCACTGGATAACTTTGCAAAAGTAAGAAAGTTGCAGAAAAATAGGCTTATTTTCACTATCACCGTTCACTCCTGACTAGACGTTCAATCTGAGATAACTGACATGCAACGTGATTCAGATTTGAAGGGCTCGGACACATTGTAGCCCAGATGGTTTATTACAGTAAAGTTATAACATGTATTATATATATTATATACTATTTGTAGGTTGTTATGCAATGGTTTTACTGGTCCGACCCACTTAAAAAAATCACATTGGGTTGTATGTATGTGTCCCCTGAGCTTAAAAAGAGTTGAACACTCCTGGTTTAAAGTGTCCAATCAGCAGGTTTTTAGTATTTAAATCTGTGCCAAACTGGTATTTTACACATTTAAACAAGTTACTGAAGAAGACAAAACATTTTAATTTTAATTTCACCAGTAACATATAAAAAAGTTATAAAGTACTTTGCCTGAACTCACAGTTAATGTGCTGTAACTGTGGTCGTTTTGCACTTTAGAGTAAAGTAACAGTCCTTATTGAATGTGTGCGCTGTGGAAATGATTACTAAAGGTGATGAAGGTACCGTGGTATAGCTGACAGTTGGTTACGATTGTTCAATTATACTGTTTTTTTTTTTTTTTGCAGGAGCCTTACAGTACAGTACGTGTCACATTTTATTCTTTAACCCTTGTGTCGTCCTCCCGGGTCAAATCTACCCCGTCTGTTTTGACTGTTCCTTCTTTCCTCCCTTCCTTCCTCCGTCCTTCTCACTTTCTTTCCTTCCTCCTTCCTTCCTTCCTTCCTTCCTTCCTTCCTTCCTTCCTGTCCTTCCTTCCTCCCTCCTACCTTCCTTCTGCCTCCCTTCCTTCCTTCCTTCTTCCTTCTTCCTCCCCCCTTTCCTTCTTTCTTCCTCCATTCCATCATTCCTTCCTTCCTTCCATCTTTCCTTCCTTCCTTCCATCCTTCCATCTTTCCTTCCATCCTTCCATCTTTCCTTCCTACCTTCCTTCCATCCTTCCATCTTTCCTTCCATCCTTCCATCTTTCCTTCCTACCTTCCTTCCATCCTTCCATCTTTCCTTCCATCCTTCCTTCCTTCCATCTTTCCTTCCATCCTTCCATCTTTCCTTCCATCCTTCCTTCCTTCCATCCTTCCATCTGTCCTTCCTCCCTTCCATCCTTCCTTCTTCCTCCCTTGCTTCTGTCCTTCCTTCCTTCTTCCTCCTTTCCTTCCTTCTTCCTCCTTTCCTTCCTTCTTCCTCCTTTCCCTCCTTCCTTCTTCCTCCCTCCCTCCCTCCCTTCCTTCTTCCTCCCTCCCTCCCTTCCTTCTTCCTCCCTCCCTTCCTCCCTTGACTCGAGGACAACAGGAGGGTTAAAGAGACAGTTTGTCTACGTGACAAAAAGAAGAAAAAAAAAGATATCGCTATGTCAACAAATCTGAATTTGTCGACGTTAATCCTCTTCAGTTCTCTTGACTTTCTTTAAGTACTGTAAAGAGGCCTCGAGTTAAAAACAACAAGAGATCAGCCTGGAAGTTTCCACATGTGCTACTGATATATTTCTAATAAGATAATAAGTCTATATATATATATATATATTTTATCATTACGTCATCATTTTTATCCCTATATGCCAAATCAGTTATAATTAAAATCATGAATATAAACAGTTGAAGCACTTTCATGATTATAAAGAAGACAAATTAAACCACTAGTTTAAATAATTATTACACATATTAAAAAACATGCAGTTTCATTATTGAGAGATTTAGAAATGTAACATGTACCCCCCCCCCCCCAAAAAAAAAAAAAGTATTTGTAGAAAAATATGCAAATAAAAATCCACCTGTCCAACATTTTAACAAAAGATAAACAAGAACCTCAAACCAGTTTTAAGTATAAAGGAGTTTTTTTTTTTTCTTTAATGTTTTCAGTGCTTGTAAAACGTCTCCTCATATGATTTATAAATTCATTTAATTTGTTGTTTTTTGGTGTTTGTCGCCTTTTCTTTATTTTTAGGAGGGTTTCTAGTGATTAAGTGTCAGTTTATTTAACATTATTGATTTAAAAAATGATTAAAATACACAAATTGATCAATTAAATTTACATTTATCCTCTAATATGTCCGATAAATGTTCAATATCAAACCGAATCTTCAGAATTTTGCTTCACTTTCAAAAAGTATAAATCATTTAAAGCAGTTTCAATATATTTCTTATCGTATTTATTCATTTATTTCTTGTATAATAGGTTCTGTATATTATTTAATATTCAATTAAACACATTTTCATTGGCCGTAGTACCTCTCTTGTTAAATTCCCTCCAGAATCTGAAGAGGTTGAGTTTGAACATTTTAACCTTATTTTATTATTATTGTTAACGTTATGATCGGTGTCTCAGATGCATTCAACGGCTCCACTTCTCGTTTAAAAGGAGGATGAACAAAATGACTGAATCTTTATTTCATGTTTTTTGTTGTTTGTTTTTTTTCGGGGGGGGGTTGTTCAGTTTTTGGCTGAAGCAGACGAGATATTTTCATGCCTTAAAGTGTCTCTGCACAAAATGACGTGTGTGTGTGGTTGTATCGGACTTTTCATTGTCTAAATAAAATAAAACAATATTTTAAATGGGAATTAATTTAAAGTTTGAATTGTGTGTGTGTGGTAAGAGTTTACAGCGCCTATAAAAATAAAAAAAATTCACCCCCTTTGGATATTTTATTGCTCTTATAAATGAACTCATGATTAACACTTATTTTAAATTATATATATATTATTAATTAATTGACATTACTTTGTAGACATCTGTTTTCGCCATAGACTGTATATAAAATGGACGTAACATCCGTGACGTCACCCATTGGTTTGTGGACTGCTGCTTGGAAGCGAATAGTTTCGGATCTGGGCAGCGCCATCTTGAAAATTTCAGGTGCATGCTGGGTAAAATAAAAACACAGATTCTACTTATATGGGCTTCAGGAGGAGCAAGAGGCGCCCTCCTGAACCTGTGAACCAATCAAACTGTCAATCACGACGTAGCCACGCCCTAATGCATACCCTGCTTTATCGTCAAATATAAAATCAGGGAGGCCAAAATGTCCCAAATGAACATCATACTGCATTGAAGAAGGCTTTAAACTAGCGATTGAGACCATAAACACATTTTGAAAACGTTTACTGAGGTTAGAAATCAAGTGAGAAGTTGGTGAATTCTCCATTGACTTGTATAGAGACGGAAGTCCTTTTGACACCAAAACGGTCGCCCCCTGGTGGCCTTTTGATAGAATGCAGTTTTAAGTTACTTCCGCGTTGGCATCATTTCAGAGGACCGGAGCTCCCCGCTTGGTTTTCGCGTTGACATTAAAGAAGTTTTTTTTTGTAATTTCTTGTCAAAAAAGCCAAATTATATTATATTGACCATTATTCCACTTATAAAAACAATAAAAGGGGAAAACATTCGTGTGGGAGAATATGTTGTTTTATCAGCTCTGACTATGACTGTTAACACATCCACACCTATCAATAAATATGAGTTAAAATAAATACAACTCATAAAATAACATTAAAATAAATAAAAAAGTTGCAATAAGGAAGTTAAATGTGGTCAAACTTGCAGCACTTGACAGTAAAAGGAATTTTCTGGAGCGGCCTGAAGGATGATCCTGGTGTGTTTACAGTTAGGGTGTGTGTGTGTGTACGTGTGTGTGTGTGTTTCTTTCAGTCATTGACAGTAAAGGCATCAAAGTGACGCACTGTGTACATTCACATAAAAACAGAAGCGTACTCACCTGGGCGGGAACGCCGCTCATTTACATGTTCAAATGTGAGGAGACGAGACGCAGCTGTCGACACAACCCGACAGTCGAGCTGCAACCTGGACATGAAGAGGAGAGAAAAATGGAGATATGAGAATAAAAGGTACGTACTGACACAGTTTTTATCATCACATTAATGATTTTAGTGTTTCATAGAGAGGAGATTTCACACGTGAGCTCAATTTATGTGATATTGGTGATTATCAGACATTAAAACTGTAATTTTAAGCTTTAAAAAAAGGAGAAAACATCACATATTTTCTAATTTTGATAGTTTTTTGCCTTCTTTTCAGACACCTGTCTATGTTTAAATATCAGGTAAGCCAGCTCACTAAATATTATTAAAATAAAGCTAAAAACGTATCTTTTAACAAGCTTTTCTGACACTTTTGCACCTTAAACTTCTTTAAAAATGTTGTATTTTACTTACTTACTGGATTTTATATATTGTATTTATAGCAAATTTTACCATGTAATATGTTGTATGATTTTCAATGATTACTATTTTTATTTTCCATCTTATATTACATTAATGTTTCTTTTTTTTAAACATATTTTTATGTTCCTTTTAATGTGAAGCACTTGATATATGTCATTTATTTTGTTGTAAATCACTTTAAGCTGCATTTATTGTATTAAGTCCATTTTAAGATTATTTTATTTGTTTTTAAATCTTTAAATGTTCTGGCCTCGCTTTACCTCTCTGAGCTCCTTCACCCCCGACGCTCCTGCTCGGTGCCTCAGGTCAGCTGATCTGCTGCTCCTGGGGTCAAAGGTCAAAGCGGAAGCTCAGAGGGGACAGAGCATTTTCTGTTGCCGCTCCTAAATTGTGGAACGAGCTTCCTTTAAACATTAGACGAGCCTCCTCACTGTCCATTTTTAAAACTCGTCTTAAAACCCATTTTTATTCATTGGCTTTCAACCCTGCATGAGACTCTGCTCCTGTTTTAGTGTTTTATGGTTGGTTTTTAGTTATTGTTTTATTGTTTTTAATTAGTTTGAAAAACAATAAACAATTATTTTAGTTTTTATTTCTTATTAATTGTTTTATGTTCCTGTGTTGTTTTATTTTATTTGTGTAAAGCACCTTGTTTCAGCTGTGGTTGTTTTAAAGTGCTTTATAAATAAAGTTGAGTTGAGTAAGTAGTAGTAATAGTAGTAATAGTAGTAGTAATAGTAGAACTATTAGTATTAGTAGTAAGTAGTAGCTTTTAGTCCCTATTTATTTCATTACACTATGTTAACATGCAGATTTTGTAAAAGAGTTCGTTAACACTTTAGTCAGACTGTTAAATACTAACAAACACTACTGTACTGTATTCATTAGAAAAGGGTTTGTAGTAATGTATATATGTATGGTTTGTAAATATCAGGCTAAATACTGTCCGAAAATGTCTGGTTTGGTCCTTTAACCCTCCTGTTGTCCTCAAGTCAAGGAAAGAAGGAAAGATGGACGGAAGGAAAGATGGAAGGAAGGAAAGTTGGAAGGATGGAAAGAAAGATGGAAGGGAGGAAGAAGGAAGGAAAGGAGGAAGGAAGGATGGAAGGGAGGAAGAAAGAAGGAAGGAAGGGAGGAAGAAGGGAGGAAGGAAGGAAAGATGGAAGGGAGTAAGAAGGAAGGAAAGGAGGAAGGAAGGATGGAAGGGAGGAAGAAAGAAGGAAAGGAGAGAGGAAGAAGGGAGGAAGGAAAGATGGAAGGATGGAAGGAAGGAAGGAAAGATGGAAGGAAAGAAGGGAGGAAGGAAGGAAGAGAAGACAGATGAAAGGAAGGAAGGAAGGAAGGAAGGAAAGATGGAAGGGAGGCAGAAGGAATTAAAGGAGGGAGGAAGGAAGGAAAGAGGGAAGAAGGAAAGAAAGAGAGAAGGAGGGAGGAAGGAAGGAAGGAAGGAAGGAAGGAAGGGAAGGAAGGAACAGTCAAAACAGACGGGGTCAATTTGACCCGGGAGGACGACACAAGGGTTAAAGAGGAAAAAAGTGAGTTAAAATCATAAATGGGTCCAACTTTAACTTTTTTTTTAAATGCCTCTTATACGGATTACGGATCACATCAAAGGGACAACTATTTACTCAGGATATTGAAGAATTAAAAGTAACACAGACTTGGCAGCAGAAAGGAAGCTGCAGGCGACAAACATACATGGAAAGAATTAGCGTAAAATTAGAATTAGAGTAAATTAAAAACAAGGAGAAAAATCACATATATTGAATATTTAGAGACAAATTGTGAGAATAGAAAGTGAAATCATGGATAAATTAATATGTGTGTGTAAATCTCTTCTGTCTTGGCTGATCCACAGATGCTTATTGGATGATTCGAGCAGCTAAAACTATCACACAACATGATTAATTGGACATTATTATACATTATTTGACAAATAGATAAACGTCTTTTTGCTCCCTTTTCCCTGATAGTAACACCTGGTTTAAATAGTCGTTTTTAAACTCGCGGTAATCTTCGGCCTGAATGAGAAGCTCAGTGTTGACTGTGACTTTTGTTCTATTTGCTTTTTTCTCTTCATGTTTGTGTTTTAAGACGTGCTTCTCTTCTCCAAAGAAGATACAAGTTGCTGTTCTTTTCTCGTTAGCAGGGTACTGAAGGATTATTCTTGGGTGCAGTGAAAGAAGAAGCGTAACAATGAGCGTTGAACTCAGTAACGGTGGTGAGTTTTTATGACTGCTGGAGAAAATAAAACTGCTTCTGTCGTCCTCTGTTTGTTTACTTTTTTATTTCTTCTCTGTTTCGTGTCGTTCTGTCCGTTCAGGCCAGTCTCAAGGACTTCACTCGGACCCTGGAGGCTACACAGAGAACCAGTCTGCAGAAAGCCCAAAACAGCAGAAGGTAACTTCTTTAAATACAACTTTCTCTTAAAAGGGAACGTATCATGCACATTTACAGGTCTGTATTTATGTTCTGATGCTCTACTGGAATAGCATGATTTCCAGTTTAAAAACCTCCTTATTTATCTTGTACTGGTTCTTTATGCAGCCCCTCAGTTCAGCCTCTGTCTGAAACATAGACTGTATATAAAATAGACATGGTAGCATCCGTGACGTCACCCATTGGTTTGTGGACTGCTGCTTGGAAGCGAATAGTATCGGATCTGAGCAGCGCCATCTTGAAAATTTCCGTTGCATGCCGGGAAAAATAAAAACACGGATTCTACTTATATGGGCATCAGGAGGAGCATGAGGCGCCCTCCTGAACCTGTGAACCATTCAACCTGTCAATCACGACATAGCCACGCCCTAATGCATACCCTGCTTTATCGTCAAATATAAAATCAGGGAGGCCAAAATGTCCCAAATGAACATCATACTGCATTGAAGAAGGCTTTAAACTAGCGATTGAGACCATAAACACATTTTGAAAACGTTTACTGAGGTTATAAATCAAGTGAGAAGTTGGTGAATTCTCCATTGACTTGTATAGAGACGGAAGTCCTTTTGACACCAAAACGGTCGCCCCCTGGTGGCCTTTTGATAGAATGAAGTTTTAAGTTACTTCCGCGTTGGCATCATTTCAGAGGACCAGAACTCCCTGACTGGTCTGAAACAGGCTGTTTTAGCTCCTGTCTCTTTAAGCCCCCCCTTACAACGAGCCCACTCATCTCAGCAGATTTTGGATGCTACGGAAACCACGGATATATTAAGAAAACGGTGCAGTTGCTCAGTTTTGTTACAAGCTCCCCCTACTGGCCAGTCGTGGTATTGCATAAAAAAACAAAAAACAAACATATTCAGATAACTGCAACTGCAAATACAGTAAATTATGACTCTCTACATTATTAATTTTTAATCAATGAAGGTTTTATATTTGTAAAATATTTCCTCAAGGCTAAAAAAAGCGATTTTAAAACTCATATATGGGCTGAGCAGGAAGCTCACTGCTGTGCAGATTCAGTGGGTCACATGACATACACTCAAACATGTTCGATAGCCAAACTAATCCGAAACATGCGATCGGTCAAGTCAACAATCTGGTGTCACTTCGGTTAAAAGCAGGCTGAAGCTTTTGACTTAAAGTTTTTACACCTCAAGTTTAAGAACTTCAGTCATGTTGGAGGATTAACATCATGATTCGTAACGGTATATAAATCACAGAAAATCGCCTTTTAACAACTAACATTTGATTGGCTGACATCTCTTTCTCTGTCCAGTCTAAATCCGGACCCGAGCTCATCAGCCTGTCTCGCTGCGCCGGCTGCTACAACCACAAAAAGATCGCCAGGCTCCACCATGGCGGTGAGTCCAGCTCTTCAGCCGAAGACTCGGGGCCGGATGCGGACTCGGAGTCAGAAGCGGAGTCTAGCTTCAGCTCCAGCAGCTCCGAGCAGGCTGACGTCGAGGAGGTCTCAGCTGTGCCGGAAGACGCTGCCGAGCCTGAGCCTGAATCTGGAGGACAGGAAGTTGACGCAGGACAAGCTGAGGAGACATCGGAGAGTCAGGAAGATAGAAAGAGGAAAAGGGAGTTTGTTCAAAGAAATCCATTTGTCAAGTCCTTCTCGCTGCCCTCTTCTTTCACCCATCGTCTGACTCCGCTTTGCCAGCTGCCCCGTCCGCCCCGAATCGTCTCCATCCTCAACCTGCAGGTGGAGCAGCAGGAGCACAACAGCGACACCTTCTTCCCGCTCCGCCAGCGCCCGTCTCCTCAGAGGAAGGAGGACAAAACGGAGGGAGGGAGCGCAGCAGGAGGAATCAACAACAACCCGCTGCCTCCACTGCCTCCACTGCCGTTTCAGCAGGGGTTACCGTGGCAACGGGGGTCACATCCAACATCCCAGCAGCATCAGTATCAACAACAGCAGCTGTCACATCAATACCGGCCGCAGCAAAGACTTCAACTCTTCCCTTCGCTCCCAGCTCAGGGTCAAAGGTTGCCACCAGTGCTGCCACCCCCGCACTCACTTCCTGTGTTTCCCCCTCCGATACTCCATCACCCCCCGCAGGCTCCAAATGTACCCCGGACACATCGGCATGCACTCGCCCCAGAAACATGCTGGTACTGTTACCATTCGCAATTTCCTCAAACATATTGGAGCCATTACGGCAGCGGACATTTACCCCACTAATGAACACTTTACAGCCTTTACACTGTTAAAAATGTGAAAATACTCTAATAAAGAACATCTGAATATATGAGATAATGAGTTTGAGATGTTGTGATTGTACGAGTTTTGCATTTAGAGGTGAATTTAATTATCTTTCTTATATTTCACTGATTTTACTGTGATGAATCCATGTGAGACCCAGGAGCATGGATGTATTATTAGAGAACTGGATACTGGGCCTGATGCAAGAACTAAAGCTTCATCCTTAAAGCTGGAGGGTGGGACTTTTGTCGCCCCCTTCTGGCAAATGAGAGTAATTACAAAAAACACTGTTGACACATGCTAACATCCCAGGCTCCGTCTTAGCCTACACCCATCAATCAATCTCCAACTTTTAGCGGCACAGAGCTAAAATTCGTTATCACTTGCCCACTTTTCCAACAGTCAAATCAAACTCCTCCCAATGTTACGTCCCACCTGTTGCTCCTGTTTCAATCAAAAATATGTCACAACGCAAAAGTTATTAAGATACTGATAAAAAAACACTGTTTCATCTTGACTTTAAAGCTGGACTGCGGGATTTTTGTCGCCCTCTTCTGGCGAGTGAGAGTAATTACAAAAACACTGTCAACATCGTAGGCTCCACTCTTACTTCATCAGTACTGTTGTGAAGTTAAAACTGTGGATAAATTGTTATAGGCTTCATAAAATCCCCCGTGACGCGACTCATTTCACTATCTGAAATTTACCCATTTGGTCCGATAACATTTGGAAAGTCTAGAAGAACCGTGCTGCGTTACGTTTACTTCAAAAGTTGGAAATTGGAGCCAGAAAATAACGTCACACTCGAGGCTGAATCATTCCAGTTTAAGAAGTCAGAAAACCAGTTCTAGTCACGTTAACCATTGATAGAAATACCAGTTGATAAAAACAGATTTGACTGTATTTTGTTCATACAAACAAACATAGCAACACGTCCACAGATAGACGTTGGACCGTGTTGTGTGTGTGTGTATGACTGATTTAATGAGACACAAATAAGACATAACAGGACATTACTACAACTTTCACACTGTTGATGTGCAGAGCAGCCATCAGGCCGACCTTCCGAGACAGAAATCCGACTTCAGGAGGCATTTGAGTTAAAAAAAATTCTGACTGTGAACTCAGAAACTCTGACTTCTAAAGACAACAGGAATGCACCATCAGTAGCTTTGCATTCATCTGGCCACCGTGGGAATATCAAACCCGACAGGAGATTATAAACTGTATATCTGGGAAATACAGAGAGATTTATCTGGAGGTGACAGACTTAATCAGCATTATGTGAACTCATTAAGAAAGAGCTTGAATGTAACAGACGTGCAAACAAGTGATTTAAGAAAGTTTTCATCAACTTCTCGTATATAGAATTTATTTTCCTTGGACAGTTCAGACCATCGTCATGGTTTGCTGAATCCAACTTGAGACACTTCTACTAGTAAACCTCACAGATAAAAGTCTTTAGGAGAAGAATACAAAAATGTACAGGTTGATTTTTGCATTTAACCCTCCTGTTGTCCTCGAGTCAAGGAAGGAAGGAAAGATGGAAAGATGGAAGGATGGAAGAAGGGAAGGAAGAGAGAAGGAAAGGAGGGAGGAAGGAAGGGAGGAAAGGAAAGGAAAGAAGGAAGGGAGGAAGGAAAGGTAGGAAGGACAGAGGAAAGAAGGAAGGTAGGAGGGAGGGAGGAAAGAAGGAACAAGGGAGGGAGGGAGAAAGGAAAAGAGGAAGGGAGGAAGGAAGGAAGGGAGGGAGGAAGGAAAGAAAGAGAGAAGGAAGGGAGGAAGGAAAGAAGAAAGGAAAGAAGAAAGGAAGGAAGGAAGGAGGGAAAGAAAGAAGGAAGGAAGGAAGGAGGAAGGAAAGAAAGAGAAGGAAGGGAGGAAGGAAGAATGGAAGGAAGGAAGGAAGGAGGGAAGGAAAGAAGGAAGGAAGGAAGGGAGGGAGGAAAGGAAAGGAAGCTAATTGTTGAAGCTAATGGATCATGGAGTCATTTCAAAGTGTTCGTGACGTATTAATCTTTTATTTTATTTTTTACAGCTGTTTCTTTTGTACCGACTGTTTTTTTGAGCCAGTGTTTGTTACGTGTCCTGAATTTATTTCATCCGTGGCAGAAGAAAAAACACGTCACATGATCTGTAATAAAATCCCACAGGTTTAAACCGAGCTAACGAAACAAATTGAGTGCTGAATGATTCACTATAAACAAGCCTGACTGCTCTCGCTAGTCTGGCAGCATTACAGCTACAAACAACACATAATGAATTACTTCTGTTCGGAGCTGAATGACGTAACACCGGTACTCTCTCGCACCTGCCTGCAATTTCAAGGATATTTATCTTATATTTGGGACAATACTGCACATTGGCATCCTTTCTCTGTCAGTGACGCTGGAAATACCATCAATATAATAATTTAGAACAATTATAATTAAAATATAGACGCACAAAACAATCAGGAGCCAAAATACACATTGAAACATGTTTGTTTTTTTCAGGGAGGAAGGAAGGAAGGGAGGAAGGATGGAATTAAGGAGGGAAGGAAGGAAGGAAAGAAGGAAGGAGGGAAGGAAAGAAAGAGAGAAGGAAGGAAGGAGGGAGGGAGGAAGGAAAGAAAAAGGAGGAAGGGAGGGAGGAAGGAGGGAGGGAGGAAAGAAGGAAGGGAGGGAGGAAGGAAGGAAGGAAGGGGGAGGAAAGAAAGAGAGAAGGAGGGAGGAAGGAAAGAAGGAAGGGAGGAAGGAAAGGTAGGAAGGACGGAGGAAAGAATGAAGGAAGGTAGGAGGGAGGGAGGATAGAAGGAACGAGGGAGGGAGGGAGAAAGGAAAAGAGGAAGGGAGGAAGGAAGGAAGGAAGGGGGAGGAAAGAAAGAGAGAAGGAGGGAAGGAGGAAAGAAGGAAGGGAGGAAGGAAAGGAAGGAAGGAATTAAGGAAGGAGGGAGGAAGGAAAGAACTTTAAAAAAAACATTGGCATCCTTTCTCTGTCAGTGACGCTGGAAAAAGAGAGAAGGAGGGACAGAGGAAGGGAGGAAGGAAAGGAAGGAATTAAGGAGGGAAGGTAGGAAGGAAAGAAGGAAGGATGGAGGGAGGAAGGAAAGAAAGAGAGAAGGAAGGGAGGAAGGAAAAAAGGAAGGAGGGAATGAAAGAAGGAAGGAGGGAGGGAAGGAAAGAAGGAAGGAAGGGAGGAAGGAAAGGTAGGAAGGACGGAGGAAAGAAGGAAGGAAGGTAGGAGGGAGGGAGGATAGAAGGAGCGAGGGAGGGAGGGAGAAAGGAAAAGAGGAAGGGAGGAAGGAAGAACAGGAGGGAGGAAGGAAAGAAGGAAGGGATGACGGAGTAAAGAAGGAAAGAAGGGAGGAAGAAGGAAGGAAAGAAGGAAGGAAGTAAAGGAGGGAGGAAGGAAAGAAGGAAGGGAAGACGGAGGAAAGAAGGAAGGAAGGGAGAGAGGAAAGGAGGAAGAAGGAAGGAAAGGAGGGAGGAAGGAAAGGAAGGAGGAAGAAGGAAGGGAAGGAGGAGGAGGGGATTAATTGCATTTAAATATGGACACTGTGTAAAACAATTGAAAGCACATTTAAAGATCGTTTAATAATCAATATGAACAGGAGGAACGATGACAGCGAGGAAAACTTCTGTCACTGTTCCGAACTTCTGTCAACTTGATAAATGATGAATTTATCCTGTGAGACAAACATCACTTAAATTAATAAGCTCATCCAGAATCTCACATCATTAGTAAACGGAGGAAGCCGAGAGCGTCAGACGCTGATACAAGCTGAAAACTGCAGGTGCTTGTTTGCCACAGAAAAACACAAGAGGCTCTTTGTATAATGTGTGTGTGTGTATGTGTGTTAGTGTGTGTGTGTGTGTGTGTGTGTGTGTGTGTGTGTGTGTGTGTGGTTTGTTCCACCTACAGTAGTCACTAAGTCTCTCCAGATGTCTCCACTGAGACAAAAGTGTTTCCACTATGATTGCCAACATGCGCACACACACACACACACACACACACACACACACACACACACACACACACACACACACACACACACACACACACACACACACACACACACACACACACACACACACACTGATGTCATTGGTGGGAAGGATGGATGCAGGTTTCTGAGTTGGGGGGGTAGAAATGGCAGAGACAGAGAAAGAAAGAAAAAGGGAATATAAGAAAAGATAGAAACTTTCTTATTTCCTCTTTTCTTTTTCACAGTTTAATGGAAGATATATTTTTCACGTCATGCAGGTGTCTTTAAAAAATAACCGTTCTTCCTCCCCTAATCAATAAAACTGTCTCTATGTAGTCATTCATAAAAATAAATGTAGTATTATTATAGTATAGTATAAATGTAGAATAATTATAGTATAGCAGTATTATAGTATAGTATACTGTAGTATTATAGTATAAATATAGAATAATTATAGTATAGTATAAATATAGAATAATTATAGTATAGTATAGTATAAATGTATTATTATAGTGTAGTATAAATGTAGTATTATTATAGATAGTATAAATGTAGTATTATAGTATAAATATAGTATTATAGTATAAATGTAGTATTATAGTATAGTATAGTATAGTATTATAGTATAAATGTAGTATTATTATAGATAGTATAAATGTAGTATTATAGTATAAATGTAGTATTATAGTATAAATGTAGTATTATAGGCTAGTATAAATATAGAATAATTATAGTATAGTTTAAATATAGTATTATAGTATAAATATAGTATTATTATAGTATAAATATAGAATAATTATAGTATAGTATAAATGTAGTATTATAGTATAAATATAGTATTATAGTATGAATGCAGTATTATAGTATAGTATAGTATAGTATAATGTAGTTTTATAGTATAAATATAGTATTATAGTATAAATGTAGTATTATTATAGTATAGTATAAATGTAGTATTATAGTATAAATGTAGTATTATAGGCTAGTATAAATATAGAATAATTATAGTATAGTTTAAATATAGTATTATAGTATAAATATAGTATTATTATAGTATAGTATAAATATAGAATAATTATAGTATAGTATAAATGTAGTATTATAGTATAAATATAGTATTATAGTATGAATGCAGTATTATAGTATAGTATAGTATAGTATAATGTAGTTTTATAGTATAAATATAGTATTATAGTATAAATGTAGTATTATTATAGTATAGTATAAATGTAGTATTATAGTATAAATATAGTATTATTATAGTATAGTATAAATATAGTAATATAGTATAAATGTAGTATTATATTATTAATGTAGTATTAAGTGAAATTATCGGTATGTTTCTTACAGTAAGTAACCAAACTTTTTTGTGGCGTAGTTTGACTTTCGCTTTTTTTAAAATAATCTCGAGTACTTCTTCTTTCTTCTTTGGTAACAAACAACCTACATTTTGGATGAGTTATAACTCTCCAGACAGCGGCTGGTGTCGAGTCACCTGAGTACAGCATGTAAAGAGCTTTACACCATGCTGGACACTGGAAACCCACCAGTAAACAACTGGTCTGCTTTATTTTTAGTCAAAGAGGTGTTATGGTACTGATACACAGTTGCAAGCAAGCAGAGGCTATTTTAAAAAAGAGGCTTTGAAGTTATTGCTAGAAGTTGTTGGAAAGTCATAACTAAACAAAAGGTAAAAATGGGGGAAAAAAGCATAAGTTGGTCATTTTTATAACATTAAAAAAAGTTGTTGTTTGGTAGATAACTCAAAAAATAAGGAAGATATGTCAAAATAGTGTGAGAACTTTTGAGGCAAATGTTAAATTTGACTAATTAAAATCATACAAAAAGCTCACTGTGATTTCCAATTACAATCTCTTTAAAGAGGACATACTGTATTATGCACATTGTCAGGTCTATATTTATATTCTAGGGCTCTACTGGAATATCTTTAGCATAATATACAGCTCAAAAAACTCTTTATTTATCTTCTACTGGTCCTTTATGCAGCCCCTCAGTTCAGCCTCTGTCTGAAACAGGCAGTTTTAGCGCCTGTCTCTTTAAGAGATGCACTCCTGGGTGGACTGCCTGCAACTTTCAGGCAGGACCATGCATGTAATATAAGAGCTTATAGGGCGTCACCACTCAGCCATTAGCTATCAGCTGATTTCCCCCAGTGGTCACTTGTGGTATTGCAGTGTAAAATCCCCCTGCAGCCTAAAAAGCATTTCCCCTATAGAACACCATTGTAAAAGAGACGTCTGTAAAACTGTTGAGAGGACAGAGAAATTTAAGAGTAGAAAAACAACTAAAAATCACCAAAGCACGATCCGTCCTCATTAAAGTGTGCAGGCCAGGCGGGGAGTTCCAGTCCTCTGAAATGAGGCCAACGCGGAAGTAACTTAAAACTGCATTTTATCAAAAGGCCACCAGGGGGCGACCGTTTTGGTGTCAAAAGGACTTCCGTCTCTATACAAGTCAATGGAGAATTCACCAACTTCTCACTTGATTTCTAACCTCAGTAAACGTTTTTAAAATGTGTTTATGGTCTCAATCGCTAGTTTAAAGCCTTCTTCAATGCAGTATGATGTTCATTTGGGACATTTTGGCCTCCCTGATTTTATATTTGACGATAAAGCAGGGTATGCATTAGGGCGTGGCTACGTCGTGATTGACAGGTTGATTGGTTCACAGGTTCAGGAGGGCGCCTCATGCTCCTCCTGATGCCCATATAAGTAGAATCCTTGTTTTTTTTTTACCCAGCATGCACCTGAAATTTTCAAGATGGCGCTGCTCAGATCAGAACTATTCGCTTCCAAGCAGCAGTCCACAAACCAATGGGTGACGTCACGGATGTGACGTCCATTTTATATACAGTCTGTGGTGCAGGCATGAACTTAAAGGAACACTATGGAGGTTTCCTGTAAGAAAACACATTTATTTTTACATTGGTGGTTTTTAAAAAGAAATCTAAATAATGGAGTTGATTACATTTTCTAAAACATTTGCTAAACTGATTTTGACACCTGCATTAATTTACATTCATGTTTGCTTGCTAGTCTTTTTGCTTTGCACGCTACTATGTTTCTTGGTGTTTTACTACCTCCAAAAGTCAAATAGCCTTAGGGTGGTGGCAGGAGAGTGTACACTACAGTGTTATCACGCTAAGTTTGCAACAGACACAAAATAAATGCTGCACAAATAGTGGTTAAAAACTGAGTCTGAAAGCTTGTAGTTTACGTTCATGGTACTCTTTGTTTACGTGTTTACTACAGGTTACCAAGAGGAGTCGGGTCATGCAGAAAATTGCGGCGCATTCCCCCGTCAGCTGATTATAACCCTGGTTATGCTTTCAAAGTATATTCAACTTCAAGAGAAATCCAGCGGAGGAAATCAGGTTTCTTTTTCATCTCTAAAGAAATCAGGTTGATGCAGACAACAGATAGCGACTTAAAAGAGGACTCCACTGTTGTAGCTTTTCATATCCGAAGAGAAAGGATTAAAATGGCTGCAGCAGAACCAGACACAAGACATAACATCTTTTTTTTCTCCAGTGCTGCTGACGGTTTGATTCGGGTTATTATGCTAGTAAGTCAAGGGAAGGCAGCTTTATTTATATAGTGCATTTCATACCCAGGAGCAACTCTATGTGCTTTACATAAAAACAAACATTTGACAGTAAGAATTGAAAGCAGCTAATTTAACCTGGAGCTACTAACCTGCAGCAGAGATGAGGTCTAGTTAACCTCACTTCTTTATAACTCTACGCCCCCACATCTGTCTCTTGAGGCAACTGATTGGATATCACGCATCTTCTTTTGGAGGCGCAAGTAAATAATCACGCTGTAACTATTTTAACTGATTTTCATTTGTGTTTTTTGTTCTTTAGGGAGGTTTCTCTCACAAGTCCTTCAAATGTGACTCTTTCTGATATTTCCAATCCATCCGATATGATGAGATCACAGCATAAATAAACACCTGGAGCGCCTCCCACAGGCTAAACCTGAAGCTAAAAGTTACTTAAAGTCTGTGTAAAGTAAGAATAAATATGTGTTCTGAGTTTGACATACCACAGAAAAGTGTGTTGTTAACCACCCTGCAAAATTTGAATGATTAAAAAAAATCGCCAAATATTTGAAATTAGGCTTCAAAGTTGTGTAAAAATCAACCTCTTTCTCAGCTCCCAAACGCTGTGGGCGTCCCCGCCGAGTCCGCTGAATGCCCGCCCCCAATAGCCCCTGAGTACAGAACAGTAGCCCCTGAGTACAGAACAATAGCCCCTGAGTACAGAACAATAGCCCCTGAGTACAGAACAGTAGCCCCTGAGTACAGAACAATAGCCCCTGAGTACAGAACAGTAGCCCCTGAGTACAGAACAGTAGCCCCTGAGTACAGAACAGTAGCCCCTGAGTACAGAACAATAGCCCCTGAGTACAGAACAATAGCCCTCAGAGATAACTACTTCCTAATCATCATTATTGATAGAAGCACTGTTCTGTCTTTAAGGGTTACTCCTGCAATGTGATAATCATGTCTTTACCAAAGGTCAACTGTCTTCCAGCTTGGATGCCTTCTTATTACACAACCAAACTTACTGCTTTCAAACTGTCACACATAGCACCACCACATTTTTATATGAAACAAACAATAAAGTAATTAATCCCATTATCTGATATTTTAGCATGTGCCAATTCATAGCATATACAGTATCTATCTATCTATCTATCTATCTATCTATCTATTTTTTTTTTTTTTAAACAGAAGGCTCAATCTTATAATGAGAAACTCGTGTTTTTAACGATCAAAATCACAAGAATTGAATTTAAAAAATCTGACAAAACGTAAGAAGTGAAAATATTTCGGACATTACTTTTTTTCTTTTTCATTTTAGATCAGACGTCATGTTTTGACGTCTGAAGGCTGCAATGACTAGGCTACTATCCTTTCTCTCTCTCCCTCTCTCTCTCTCTCTCCAAGTCTGTCAATTAGTGATAATGGACCCCGCTGGGGGAGAGAAGACCACTCCCTCCCCTCTTTACTCCCTCCCTCCTTTACACACACAAACACACACACATAAACACACATACACACACACTCTCTCTCTCTCTCTTTCTGCCTGTCTTCCTTTTCTATCTCTCAGTCAGTAATAATGGAGCCGAGCAGTCCGAAGAAGATCCAGTTTGCGGTGCCTCCGTTGCAGGGACAGCTTGACCCGCAGGCCGCCGAACATGTGAGTGTGTCCGAACCTCTTTCTCTGTGTGTGTGTGTGTGTGTGTGTGTTTGTGTGTACTGGAGAAGTGGGGACCGTGTGGGTTCATGCATGTGAGGGCTGAATGGAGCTTCTATCTGTGCTCTTGTGAGTCTTGTCAGGAATTTTTCGGTGTGTGGGTGCCGAGCAGCATGTGTGCATAAGTTACTCTTGTGAAAACTGCACTTTGTGTATCTTAGCTGACAGATTGTGTGTTTAATGGGTCTGTCGTATTTGAGCTTAGTCGGCATGTGACATTATTTTAACGTTTTGTGTGTTTTGCAAGCTGGTTTACGTCTATTGGCGGACACTTTGAATTTTAAAGGTGCGTGTGTCTGTGTGTGTGGAGGGGTGGAGGGGGGGTTCATATTTATTCTTGTGTTTGTCTTGTTAGCAGATGAAACACACACACACACCCTAAAATAATCCAGAAAGCTATTTAACACTGTAAAAACACCCTTACTGATGATGCAACCTGCTTTTTCTGAAGTATTTCCAGCACAGAGGCTCAAATTACAGTGTTTAAAATGTCTAAGGGAAATAATTATAAATGAAAAAGTAAAAAAAAAAAAAGTTCCTTATAATTCATTCACATGCTTTTTCTTAGCTTGTGACGGAAACGTGATTATCCGGAAAGTGATAAAATGTGACTAAAATTGACTCTGGTCGTGGTAAATTTGGAACTGATTGCGATAAATTCACTCCTGCTCTCTTAACCTTCGTGTCGTCCTCCCGGGTCAAATTGACCCCGTCTGTTTTGACTGTTCCTTCCTTCCTCCCTCCTTTTCTCTTTCTTTCCTTCCTCTCTCTTTCCTCCCTTCCTTCTTTCCTTCCTCCCTCCCTCCTTCTTTCCTTCCCTCCTTCCTTCCTTCTTTTCCTTCCTCCCTTCCTACTTTCCTCTGTCCTTCTTTCCTTCCTTCCTCCCTTCCTCTTTTCCTTTCTCCCTCCCTCCCTCCTACCTTCCTCCCTTCTTTCCTCCGTCCTTCCTTTCTTCCTCCCTTCCTCCTTCCTTTCCTTCCTTCTTCCCTCCTCCCTTCCTTTCCTTCTTTCCTCCATCCTTTCCTTCATTCCTTCTTCCTTCCTCCCTTCCTCTTTTCCTTTCTCCCTCCCTCCCTCCTACCTTCCTTCCTCCCTTCTTTCCTCCGTCCTTCCTTTCTTCCTCCCTTCCTTCCTTCTTCCTTCCTCCTCCCTTCCTTCCTTCTTCCTCTCTTCCTTCCTTGACTCGAGGACAACAGGAGGGTTAAAGCTGATTGAAAATGCATTTAAGGAGTAACGCAGCACATCTCTCACTCACTGACTGGTAGGCGAGTCAAGTGAGTTATAATCTGTGGTGTAATTTCCCATAAAACGTTTCCTCTCATAAACAGCAGTCAGAGTCTTTTTATACAACCTGAAACACGGCATTCAGGGAGCTGAGGCTGCTCTCTGTTAAGGCGTGAGGAGTGCTGCTGGAAGCTGCTTTTTTTTTTTTCGCTGAGAGAATAAGAGAATAAAAGAGAGAGAGAGAGAGAGAAATAAAAGAGAATAAAAGAGAGAGAGAAATAAAAGAGAATAAAAGAGAGAGAAATAAAAGAAGATAAAAGAGAGAAATAGATAAACAGAAATAAAAGAGAGAGAGAGAAATAAAAGAATAAAAGAGAGAGAGATAGACAGAAATAAAAGAGAGAGAGAGAAATAAAAGAGAATAAAAGAGAGAGAAAGAAATAAAAGAATAAAAGAGAGAGAGGAGAGAAATAAAAGAGAATAAGAGAGAGAGAGAGAAATAAAAGAGAATAAAAGAGAGAGTCAGAAATAAAAGAGAGAGAAAGAAATAAAAGAATAAAAGAGAGAGAGATAGACAGAAATAAAAGAGAGAGAGAGAAATAAAAGAGAATAAAAGAGAGAGAAAGAAATAAAAGAATAAAAGAGAGAGAGGAGAGAAATAAAAGAGAATAAGAGAGAGAGAAAGAGAAATAAAAGAAAGGGATAGAGAGAGAGAAATAAAAGAGAATAAAAGAGAGAGAGAAGGAGAGAAATAAAAGAGAATAAAAGAGAATAAGAGAGAGAGAAATAAAAGAAAATAAATGAGAGAGAGAAATAAAAGAGAATAAAAGAGATAGAGAGAGAGAGAGAAATAAAAGAAAATAAAAGAGATAGAGAGAGAGAGAGAGAGAGAGAGAGAGAGAGAGAGAAATAAAAGAGAGAGAGAGAAATAAAAGAGAAGTCAAGTGAGTTATAATCTGTGGTGTAATTTCCCATAAAACGTTTCCTCTCGTAAACAGCAGTCAGGGTCTTTTTATACAACCTGAAACACGGCATTCAGGGAGCTGAGGCTGCTCTCTGTTAAGGCGTGAGGAGTGCTGCTGGAAGCTGCTTTTTTTTTTTTTTTTCTCCGCCTTTTCGCTGACGACTTAATGAACTGTTTAGTCGATGGAAAGCGGAAGTTGTTAATTTTCTAAAGGAAGCCGGTAATGAACAGCGACGGATTAAAGTCCCTCTGTGCTCGTTTTGCGGAGTCCTGTGTGTGTTGAGAAAAAACAGCATGCCCAGGAATTAAAGATATATTATAGCGTTTGGGTTTTTTTATGAGATACCAGCTCGTAAACTGAGCCCCCCCCCCCTCCCCCCTCCCCCCCTCCCTCTGCTCTGACGGGGGGCCACCGGGATGACGACGAACATTTACATTCCTGCAGTGTAGTGTTGTTGTTCACTGCGTCTGGAGGCAGAGCGAAGCACACTGGACTTAAATGGGTTTCTATTAAAGGAAAAGTGGGTTAAATATAATTGATATAGAGTTTAGTTATTATGAAGTGATCATTGGAACAAGTATTGGAAGAATTATTGGGATTATAGTTTTCAGGGTAAGAAGAGAAAATTTAGTACAAGTGTCTTTTTAAATCCAACATTTTAAAGGAGATATGAAAATTTAAATTAAAGATTAGTTGTTGGCTGTTATAACGAAGGGTTTGTCAGGTTATTCTTGTCATAGACTTCAGTGGGAACATGAGAGAAGAAAAGAAAAGAGAAAAGAGAGAGAGAGATAGACAGACAGAGAGAAGGAATAAGAGAGAGAGAGAGAGAAAGAGAGACAGAGAGAGAGAGAGAAAGAGGGAGATAGACAGAAATAAAAGAGAGAGAGAGAGAGATAGACAGAGAGAGAGGAATAAGAGAGAGAGAGACAGAGAGAGAGAGAGAGAGAAAGAGAGAGATAGACAGAAATAAAAGAGAGAGAGAGAGATAGACAGAGAGAGAGACAGAAAGAGAGAGAGAGAGACATAGAGAGAGAGATAGACAGAAATAAAAGAGAGAGAGAGACATAGAGAGAGAGACAGAAAGAGAGAGAGAGAAATAAAAGAATAAAAGAGAGAGAGAGATAGACAGTGTCCTTTTAAATCCAACATTTTAAAGGAGGTATGAAAATTGAAATGAAAGAGTATTTGTTAGCTGTTATAAGTGTTTGTCAGGTTATTCTTGTCGTAGACTTATTAACTAATTTAAGTAGATACTACAAGAAGAAAGTTATATTTTAAAGGTGTAAATCTTTTTTAAAGCCTTTACGTTCCATGAAATGCTCTATTAGTGTTTATTGTGTGTGTGGGTTTTTTTTACAGTGTAAATAGTTAAAGTGAACAAATAGATAGATAGATAGATAGATAGATGGATGGATGGATGGATGGATAGATAGATAGATAGATAGATAGATAGATAGATAGATAGATAGATAGATAGATAGATAGATAGATAGATAGATAGATAGATAGATAGATAGATATACTTTATTGATCCCAAGCTGTGAAATTACAGCTAAAACAAGACATAAAATGTAATTGTAATTCTCGTGTGGGGAAAGTTTAGCTTTTAAAACCTTTAATTTAAGTAAATAACAAAAAGTGGAAAGATATATTTTAAAGGATAATCGAACAAATCGTCTTAATGCTGTCGAGTTTACTGTGTTTTCTTTTACAGTGTAAGAGCGATATCAAATAGTTCCAGTTGGAAAAATGACCGTGAGCTTAATTTTGTGTTTTAAAAGCAGAATTTTTGAATTAAGTTAACAAATTAAAAAGTTAAAACTAGAGCAGAAGTTTTCAGCCATCCTGATTTTGAGCAGATACCTACGATCCTAATTTAACGTGTTAGCATGTTAACGTTTGTTCATTATAATTAAACTCTTAAGTAGAGCAGAAGCTGAAGGGAATATCATCAGTCTTGCAGGTTTTTAAGCGTTGGACACATTCATATTTAACCAGTGCTAAAAAGAAAAAGGTATATTATGGCCCTGATCATGAACGTCTGTACAAACATGCTTTTTAAAATATTTTATCAGATAAATTAAATGTTTGAGCTGCTGGTGATGCAACAGGAACTTCTTCTTTTAAA